>NC_056747.1:96854323-96871433 GCF_019279795.1 Protopterus annectens
TGATGATAATCCTCGGTCTATATATCATAGTAATATTAATAGATCTTTTGCCACCTTTGTGTAGTTGAATTAGTTTTATTATATATAGTTGTACATGTCAAAGTACTACAGTCTGTAGAAACTAACAGTGTTTACACTGTTGTGCACTGTAGATTGCTTTAGGAATGCCTGTTGCTTCAATATGTTTTATGGAATGTCTATAACTAATTTGATGTAACTTATATTGTTTTTCTTTCTAGTATTCCACTGAAAAGGTGTCATGAATGGTCCAACCTCTTTTCCTGGTAAACAACTGGCAATAAATAAATGAATGAGTAAAAAATAAAACTTGTAACTAGCCAGTCATAAAGTGGCATTACTTGCAACATGCACACGGAAAAATGAATTAAGAATGGCTGTAAACAATAAAGCTAACAAATCTTAACATAACCCTCACTACATTGCTAAAATATATGAAGAAAGTAAAACTACAAAAAATCAACATCCACCGTACATCAAGACTCAAAACCACCCATGAACCATTTTGCTGAATAAAATCACCACAAACTATGTAGTCTACTAAGCAGAAACTTATTTAGTGAATGTAAAACTTTTTTGTCAACACGATACATGACGGTAATGTACAAAAATGTAGAAAAACTGGATTAATGGAAAATGTGTTGAGGGGCTGGTTTCTGTGATACTTAAAAGAATGGCTAAATACAATACATAGGGGGCTGGTTTGTGTAATACATAAAGGAATGGCTAAATACAATGCATAGGGGGCTGGTTTGTGTGAGACATAAAAGAATGGCTAAAAACAACACATAAAGGGCTGGGTTGTGTGATACATAAAAGAATGGCTAAATACAATACATAGTGGGGCTGGTTTGTGTGATACATAAAATAATGGCTAAATACAATACATAGGGGGCTGGTTTGTGTGATACATAAAAGAATGGCTAAATACAATACATAGGGGGCTGGTTTGTGTGATACATAAAAGAATGGCTAAATACAATACATAGGGGGCTGGTTTGTGTGATACATAAAAGAATGGCTAAATACAATACATAGGGGCTGGTTTGTGTGATACATAAAATAATGGCTAAATACAATACATAGGGGGATTGGTTTGTGTGATACATAAAAGAATGACTAAATACAATACATATAGGGCTGGTTTGTGTGATACATAAAAGAATAGCAAAATACAACAGATAGGGGGCTGGTTTGTGCAATACATAAAAGAATGACTAAATACAATACATAGGTGGGCTGGATTGTCCGATACATAAAGGAATGGCTAAATACAATACATAGGGGGCTGGTTTGTGTAATACATAAAGGAATGGCTAAATAGAATACATAGGGGGTTGGTTTGTGTGATACATAATAAGATGGCTAAATACAATACATAGGGGCTAGTATGAGTGATACATAAAAGGATGGCTAAATGCAATACACAGGGTCTGTTTTGTGTCATACATAAAAGAATGACTAAATGCAATACATAGGGGGCTGGTTTGTGTGATACATAAAAGGATGGCTAAATACAACACATAGGGGCTAATATGAGTGATGCATAAAAGGATGGCTAAATACAATACATAGGGGGCTGTTTTGTGTGATACATAAAAGAATGGCTAAAAACAATACATGGGGGGCTGGTTTGTGTGATACATAAATGAATGACAAAATACAATACATAGAGGGCTGGTTTGTGTGATACATAAAGGAATGGCTAAATACAATACATAGGTTGCTGGTTTCTGTGATACATAAAAAAATGGCTGAATACATTACATAGGGGGCTGGTTTGTGTGAAACCTAAAAGAATGGCTAAATACAATACATAGGGGGCTGGTTTGTTTGATACATAAAAGAATGGCTAAATGCAATACATAAGGGGCTGGTTTGTGTAATACATAAAGGAATGGCTAAATACAATACATGAGGGGCTGGTTTGTGTGATACATAAAAGAATGGTGAAACACAATACATAGGGGGCTGGTTTGTGTGATACATAAAAGAATGGCTAAATACAATACATAGGGGGCTGGATTGCGCAATACATAACAGAATGGCTAAATATAATACATAGGGGACTGGTTTGTGTGATACATAAAAGGATGGCTAAATACAATAGATAGGGGGCTGGTTTGTGCGATACATAAAATAATGGCTAAGTAGAATACATAGGGGGCTGGTTTGTGTAATACGTAAAATAATGGCTAAATAGAATACATAGGGGGTTGGTTTGAGTGATACATAAAAGAATAGCTAAATACAATACATAAGGGGCTGGTTTGTGCAATAAATAAAAGAATGGCAAAATACAATACATAGGGGGGCTGGTTTGTGCGATTCATAAAAGAATGGCTAAATAGAATACATAGGGGGCTGGTTTGTGTAATACGTAAAATAATGGCTAAATAGAATACATAGGTGGTTGGTTTGAGTGATACATAAAAGAATAGCTAAATACAATACATAGGGGGCTGGTTTGTGTGATACATAAAAGAATGGCTAAATAAAATACATAGGAGGCTGGTTTGTGTGGTACATAAATGGATGGCTAAATACAATAGATAGGGTGTTGGTTTGTGCGATACATAAAAGAATGTCAAAATACAATAAATAAGGGGCTGGTTGGTGTAATATATAAAAGAATGACTAAATACAATACATAGGGGGGCTGGTTTGTGTGATACATAAAGGAATGGCTAAATACAGTACATAGGGGGCTGGTTTGTGTGATACATAAAAGAATGGCTTAATACAATACATAGAGGGCTGGTTTGTGTATTACATAATGGAATGGCTAAATACAATACATAGGGGTCTGGTTTGTGTGATACATAAAGGAATGGCTAAATACAATACATAGGGGGCTGGTTTGTGTGATACATAAAGGAATGGCAAATGGAAATACATGGGGGTGCTGGTTTGTGTGATACATAAAATAATGGCTAAATACAATACAAAGGGGCCTGGTTTGTGTGATACATAAAAGAATGGCTAAATACAATACATGGGGGCTGGTTTGTGTGATACATAAAACAATTGCTAAATACAATACATAGGGGGCTGGTTTGTTTGATACATAAAGGATGGCTAAATACAATACACAGGGGCATTTTTTTTTGAAACATAGAGGAATGGCTAAATACAAAACATAGGGGGCTGGTTTGTGTGTTGCATAAAAGAATGGCTAAATAAAATACATAGGGGGCTGGTTTGTGTGATACATAAAAGAATGGCTAAATACAATACATAAGGGGCTGGTTTGTGTGATGCATAAAGAATGGCTAAATACAATACACAGGGGGCTTGTTTGTGTGATACATAAAAGAATGGCTAAATACAATACATAGAGGGCTTGTTTGTGTGATACATAAAAGAATGGCTAAATACAATACATAGGGGGCTGGTTTCTGTGATAAATAAAATTATGGTGAAATACAATACATAGGGGGCTGGTTGGTGTGGTGCATAAAAGAATGGCTTAATACAATACATAGGGGGCTGGTTTGTGTGATACATAAAATAATGGCTAAATACAATACATAGGGGGCTGGTTCGTGTGATGCATAAAAGAATGGCTAAATACAATACATAGGGAGCTGGTTTGTGTGATACATAAAATAATGGCTAAATACAATACATAGGGGTTTGGTTTGTGTGATGCATAAAAGAATGGCTAAATACAATACATAGGGAGCTGGTTTGTGTGATAAATAAAGGAATGGCTAAATACAATACATAGGGGGCTGGTTTGTGTGATACATAAAAAAATTGCTAAGTACAATATATAGGGGGCTGGTTTGTGTGATACATAAAAGAATGGCTAAATACAATACATAGGGGGCTTGTTTGTGTGCTACATAAAAGAAAGGCCAAATACAATACAAAGGGGGCTGTTTTTTGTGATACATAAAGGAATGGCTAAATACAATATATAGGGGCTGGTTTGTGTGATACATAAAAGAATGGCTAAATACAATACATAGGGGCTGGTTTGTGTGATACATAAAGGAATGGCTAAATACAATACATAGGGGCTGGTTTGTGTGATAAATATAGGAATGGCAAAATACAATACATAGAGGGCTGGTTTGTGTGATACATAAAATAATGGCTAAGTACAATACATAGGTGGCTGGTCTGTGTGATACATAGAAGAATGGCTAAATACAATACAGTGGTGGCTGGTTTGTGTGCTACATTAAATATCTTCTACTCTAGGATTTGAATACTTTAACTCTTAACTTTGTCACGTTACAAAACTCACACCAGATCCCCACGTATTCTTGATACATTTTCTGTAGTTTAAAATAAGTTGTGAAATTTTTGTCTGTAAGCATGTGTTGTATACATTCCCTTAAATACATATGGGGCTGGTTTGTGCGATACATAAAAAATGGCTAAATACAATACATAAGGAGGCTGGTTTGTGTGATACATAAAAGAATGGCTAAATACAATACATGGGGGCTGGTTTGTGTGATACATAAAAGAATGGTTAAATACAATACATAGGGGGCTGGTTTGTGTGATACATAAAAAAATGGCTAAATACATAACATAGGGGGCTGGTTTGTGTGATACATAAAATAATTGCTAAGTACAATACATAGGGGGATTGTTTCTGTGCTACATAAAAGAAAGGTGAAATACAATACATAGAGGGCTTGTTTGTGTGATACATAAAAGAATGACTAAATACAATACATAGAGGGCTTGTTTGTGTGATACATAAAAGAATGGCTAAATACAATACATAGGGGGCTGGTTTGTGTGATAAATAAAATTATGGTGAAATACAATACATAGGGGGCTGGTTGGTGTGGTGCATAAAAGAATGGCTAAATACAATACATAGGGGGCTGGTTTGTGTGATACTTAAAAGAGTGGCTAAATACAATACATAGGGGGCTGGTTTGTGTGATGCATAAAAGAATGGCTAAATACAATACATAGGGGGCTGGTTTGTGTGATACATAAAGGAATGGCTAAATACATAACATAGGGGGCTGGTTTGTGTGATACATAAAAGAATTGCTAAGTACAATACATAGGGGGATTGTTTCTGTGCTACATAAAAGAAAGGCGAAATACAATACATAGGGGGCTGTTTTTTGTGATACATAAAGGAATGGCTAAATACAATACATAGGGGGCTGGTTTGTGTGATACATAAAATAATAGCTAAATAAAATACATAGGGGCTGGTTTGTGTGATACATAAAAGAATGGCTAAATACAATACATAGGGGGCTGGTTTGTGTGATACATAAAGGAATGGCTAAATACAATACATAGGGGGCTGGTTTGTGTGATACATATAAGAATGGCAAAATACAATACATAGAGGGCTGGTTTGTGTGCTACATTAAATATCTTCTACTCTAGGATTTGAATACTTTAACTCTTAACTTTGTCACGTTACAAAACTCACACCAGATCCCCACGTATTCTTGATACATTTTCTGTAGTTTAAAATAAGTTGTGAAATTTTTGTCTGTATGCATGTGTTGTATACATTCCCTTAAATACATATGGGGCTGGTTTGTGCGATACATAAAAAAATGGCTAAATACAATACATTGAGGGCTGGTTTGTGTAATAAATAAAAGAATGGTTAAATACAATACATAGGGGGCTGGTTTGTATGATAAATTAAAGAATGGCTAAATACAATACATAGGGGGCAGGTTTGTTTGATACATAAAAGAATGGCTAAATACAATACATAGGGGCTGGTTTGTGTGATACATAAAAGAATGGCTAAATACAATAGATAGGGGGCTGGTTTGTGTGATACATAAAATAATGGCTAAATACAATACATAAGGGGCTGGTTTGTGCAATAAATAAAAGAATGGCTAAATACAATACATGGGGGGCTGGTATGTGTGATTCAAAAAGGAATGGCTAAATAGAATACATAGGGGCCTGGTTTGTGTAATACATAAAAGAATGGCTAAATAGAATACATAGGGGGTTGGTTTGAGTGATACATAAAAGAATGGCTAAATAAAATACATAGGAGGCTGGTTTGTGTGGTACATAAAATGATGGCTAAATACAATAGATAGGGTGTTGGTTTGTGCGATACATAAAAGAATGTCTAAATACAATAAATAAGGGACTGGTTTGTGTGATACATAAAATAATGGCTAAATACAATACATAGGGGCCTTGATTGTGTGATACATAAAAGAATGGCTTAATACAATACATAGAGGGCTGGTTTGTGTATTACATAATGGAATGGCTAAATACAATCTATAGGGGGCTGGTTTGTGTGATACATAAAGGATTGGCGAAATACAATACATAGGGAGCTGGTTTGTGTGATACATAAAAGAATGGCTAAATACAATACATAGGGGGCTGGTTTGTGTGATGCATAAAAGAATGGCTAAATACAATACATGGGGGCTGGTTTGTTTGATACATAAAACAATGGCTAAATACAATACATAGGGGGCTGTTTTGTTTGATACATAAAAGGATGGCTAAATACAATACACAGGGGGCTGTGTTTTTCAAAACACAGAGGAATGGCTAAATACAAAACATAGGGGGCTGGTTTGTGTGTTGCATAAAAGAATGGCTAAATACAATACATAGGGGGCTGGTTTGTGTGATACATAAAAGAATGGCTAAATACAATACATAGGGGCTGGTTTATGTGATGCATAAAGAATGGCTAAATACAATACATAGGGGGCTGGTTTGTGTGATACATAAAGGAATGGCCAAAGGAAATACATGGGGGGCTGGTTTGTGTGATGCACAAAAGAATGGCTAAATACAATACATGGGGGCTGGTTTGTGTGATGCACAAAACAATGGCTAAATACAATACATAGGGGGCTGGTTTGTTTGATACATAAAAGGATGGCTAAATACAATACACAGGGGGCTGTTTTTTTGAAACATAGAGGAATGGCTAAATACAAAACATAGGGGGCTTGTTTGTGTGATACATAAAGAATGGCTAAATACAATACATAGGGGGCTTGTTTGTGTGATACATAAAAGAATGGCTAAATACAATACATACAGGGGCTGTTTTTTGTGATACATAAGAGAATGGCTAAATACAATACATAGAGGGCTTGTTTGTGTGATACATAATAGAATGGCTAAATACAATATAGGGGGCTGGTTTGTGTGATAAATAAAATTATGGTGAAATACAATACATAGGGGGCTGGTTTGAGTGGTGCATAAAAAATGGCTTAATACAATACATAGGGGGCTGGTTTGTGTGATACATAAAATAATGGCTAAATACAATACATAGGGGGCTGGTTTGTGTGATGCATAAAAGAATGGCTAAATACAATACATAGGGAGCTGGTTTGTGTGATACATAAAGGAACGGCTAAATAGAATACATAGGGGGCTGGTTTGTGTGATACATAAAAGACTTGCTAAGTACAATACATAGGAGCTGGTTTGTGTGATACATAAAAGAATGGCTAAATACAATACATAGGGGGCTTGTTTGTGTGCTACATAAAAGAAAGGCCAAATACAATACATAAGGGGCTGTTTTTTGTGATACATAAAGGAATGGCTAAATACAAAGCATAGGGGTCTGGTTCATGTGATACATAAAAGAATGGCTAAATACAATACATAGGGGGCCGGTTTGTGTGATACATAAAGGAATGGCTAAATACAATATACAGTGGGCTGGTTTGTGTGATACATAAAGGAATGGCTAAATACAATACTTGGGGGCTGGTTTGTGTGATACATATAGGAAGGGCAAAATACAATACATAGAGGGCTGGTTTGTGTGATACATAAAAGAATGGCTAAGTACAATACATAGGTGGCTGGTCTGTGTGATACATAAAAGAATGGCTAAATACAATACAGTGGTGGCTGGTTTGTGTGCTACATTAAATATCTTCTACTCTAGGATTTGAATACTTTAACTCTTAACTTTGTCACGTTACAAAACTCACACCAGATCCCCACGTATTCTTGATACATTTTCTGTAGTTTAAAATAAGTTGTGAAATTTTTGTCTGTAAGCATGTGTTGTATACATTCCCTTAAATACATATGGGGCTGGTTTGTGTGATACATAAAAAAATGGCTAAATACAATACATAGGGGGCTGGTTTGTGTGATACATAAAAGAATTGCTAAGTACAATACATAGGGGGATTGTTTCTGTGCTACATAAAAGAAAGGTGAAATACAATACATAGAGGGCTTGTTTGTGTGATACATAAAAGAATGGCTAAATACAATACATAGAGGGCTTGTTTGTGTGATACATAAAAGAATGGCTAAATACAATACATAGGGGGCTGGTTTGTGTGATAAATAAAATTATGGTGAAATACAATACATAGGGGGCTGGTTGGTGTGGTGCATAAAAGAATGGCTAAATACAATACATAGGGGGCTGGTTTGTGTGATACATAAAATAATGGCTAAATACAATACATAGGGGGCTGGTTTGTGTGATACATAAAAGAATGGCTAAATACAATACATAGGAGCTGGTTTGTGTGATACATAAAGAATGGCTAAATACAATACATAGGGGCTGGTTTGTGTGATACATAAAAGACTAGCTAAATACAATACATAGGGGCTGGTTTGTGTGATACATAAAAGAATGGCTAAATACAATACATAGGGGGCTTGTTTGTGTGCTACATAAAAGAAAGGCCAAATACAATACATAGGGGGCTATTTTTTTTTGTGATACATAAAGGAATGGCTAAATACAATACATAGGGGGCTGGTTTGTGTGATACATAAAAGAATGGCTAAATATAATACATAGCAGGGCTGGTTTGTGTGATACATAAAGGAATGGCTTAATACAATATATAGGGGGCTGGTTTGTGTGATACATAAAGAAATGGCTAAATACAATACATAGGGGGCTGGTTTGTGTGATACATATAGGAATGGCAAAATACAATACATAGAGGGCTGGTTTGTGTGATACATAAAATAATGGCTAAGTACAATACATAGGTGGCTGGTCAGTGTGATACATAGAAGAATGGCTAAATACAATACAGTGATGGCTGTTTTTTGTGCTACATTAAATATCTTCTACTCTAGGATTTGAATACTTTAACTCTTTACAAAACTCACACCAGATCCCCACGTATTCTTGATACATTTTCTGTAGTTTAAAATAAGTTGTGAAATTTTGTCTGTAAGCATGTGTTGTATACATTCCCTTAAATACATATGGGGCTGGTTTGTGCGATACATAAAAAAATGGCTAAATACAATACATTGAGGGCTGGTTTGTGTAATACATAAAGAATGGCTAAATACAATACATAGGGGGCTGTTTTTTGTGATACATAAAGGAATAGCTAAATACAATACGTAGGGGGCTGGTTTGTGTGATACATAAAATAATAGCTAAATAAAATACATAGGGGCTGGTTTGTGTGATACATAAAAGAATGGCTAAATACAATACATAGGGGCTGGTTTGTGTGATACATAAAGGAATGGCTAAATACAATACATAGGGGCTGGTTTGTGTGATACATATAGGAATGGCAAAATACAATACATAGAGGGCTGGTTTGTGTGCTACATTAAATATCTTCTACTCTAGGATTTGAATACTTTAACTCTTAACTTTGTCACGTTACAAAACTCACACCAGATCCCCACGTATTCTTGATATATTTTCTGTAGTTTAAAATAAGTTGTGAAATTTTTGTCTGTATGCATGTGTTGTATACATTCCCTTAAATACATATGGGGCTGGTTTGTGCGATACATAAAAAAATGGCTAAATACAATACATTGAGGGCTGGTTTGTGTAATAAATAAAAGAATGGTTAAATACAATACATAGGGGGCTGGTTTGTATGATAAATTAAAGAATGGCTAAATACAATACATAGGGGGCAGGTTTGTTTGATATATAAAAGAATGGCTAAATACAATACATAGGGGGCTGGTTTGTGTGATACATAAAAGAATGGCTAAATACAATAGATAGGGGGCTGGTTTGTGTGATACATAAAATAATGGCTAAATACAATATATAAGGGGCTGGTTTGTGCAATAAATAAAAGAATGGCTAAATACAATACATGGGGGGCTGGTATGTGTGATTCAAAAAGGAATGGCTAAATAGAATACATAGGGGGCTGGTTTGTGTAATACATAAAAGAATGGCTAAATAGAATAAATAGGGGGTTGGTTTGAGTGATACATAAAAGAATGGCTAAATAAAATACATAGGAGGCTGGTTTGTGTGGTACATAAAATGATGGCTAAATACAATAGATAGGGTGTTGGTATGTGCGATACATAAAAGAATTTCTAAATACAATAAATAAGGGACTGGTTTGTGTGATATATAAAAGAATGGCTAAATACAATACATAGGGGGCTTGTTTGTGTGATACATAATAGAATGGCTAAATACAATATAGGGGGCTGGTTTGTGTGATAAATAAAATATTGGCTAAATACAATACATAGGGGGCTGATTTGTGTGATGCATAAAAGAATGGCTAAATACAATACATAGGGGGCTGGTTTGTGTGATACATAAAGGAACGGCTAAATATAATACATAGGGGGCTGGTTTGTGTGATACATAAAAGACTTGCTAAGTACAATACATAGGGGCTGGTTTGTGTGATACATAAAAGAATGGCTAAATACAATACATAGGGGCTTGTTTGTGTGCTACATAAAAGAAAGGCCAAATACAATACATAGGGGGCTGTTTTTTTTGTGATACATAAAAGAATGGCTAAATACAATAAATAGGGGGCTGGTTTGTGTGATACATAAAAGAATGGCTAAATAAAATACATAGGGGTCTGGTTTGTGTGATACATAAAAGAATGGCTAAATACCATACATAGGGGGCCGGTTTGTGTGATACATAAAGGAATGGCTAAATACAATATACACTGGGCTGTTTGTGTGATACATAAAGGAATGGCTAAATACAATACATAGGGGGCTGGTTTGTGTGATACATATAGGAATGGCAAAATACAATACATAGAGGGCTGGTTTGTGTGATACATAAAAGAATGGCTAAGTACAATACATAGGTGGCTGGTCTGTGTGATACATAAAAGAATGGCTAAATACAATACAGTGGTGGCTGGTTTGTGTGCTACATTAAATATCTTCAACTCTAGGATTTGAATACTTTAACTCTTAACTTTGTCACGTTACAAAACTCACACCAGATCCCCACGTATTCTTGATACATTTTCTGTAGTTTAAAATAAGTTGTGAAATTTTTGTCTGTATGCATGTGTTGTATATATTCCCTTAAATACATATGGGGCTGGTTTGTGCGATACATAAAACAATAGCTAAATACAATACATTGGGGGCTAGTTTGTGTGATAAATAAAAGAATGGTTAAATACAATACATAGGGGGCTGGTTTATATGATATATTAAAGAATGGCTAAATACAATACATAGGGGGGCTGGTTTGTGTGATAAATAAAAGAATGGCTAAATACAATACAAAGGGGCCTGGTTTGTGTGATAAATAAAAGAATGGCTAAATACAATACATGGGGGCTGGTTTGTGTGTTGCATAAAAGAATGGCTAAATATAATACATAGGGGCTGGTTTGTGTGATACATAAAAGAATGGCTAAATACGATACATAAGGGGCTGGTTTCTCTGATGCATAAAAGAATGGCAAAATACAATACATAGGGGGCTGGTTTGTGTGATACTTAAAAGAGTGGCTAAATACAATACATAGGGGGCTGGTTTGTGTGATACATATAGGAATGGCTAAATACATAATACAGGGGGCTGGTTTGTGTGATGCATAAAAGAATTGCTAAGTACAATACATAGGGGGATTGTTTCTGTGCTACATAAAAGAAAGGCAAAATACAATACACAGGGGGCTGTTTTTTGTGATACATAAAGGAATAGCTAAATACAATACATAGGGGGCTGGTTTGTGTAATACATAAAATAATAGCTAAATAAAATACATAGGGGCTGGTTTGTTTGATACATAAAAGAATAGCTAAATACAATACATAGGGAGCTGGTTTGTGTGATACATAAAGAAATGGCTAAATACAATACATAGGGGGCTGGTTTGTGTGATACATATAGGAATGGCAAAATACAATACATGGAGGGCTGGCTTGTGTGCTACATTAAATATCTTCTACTCTAGGATTTGAATACTTTAACTCTTAACTTTGTCACGTTACAAAACTCACACCAGATCCCCACATATTCTTGATACATTTTCTGTAGTTTAAAATAAGTTGTGAAATTTTTGTCTGTATGCATGTGTTGTATACATTCCCTTAAATACATATGGGGCTGGTTTGTGCGATACATAAAAAAATGGCTAAATACAATACATTGAGGGCTGGTTTGTGTAATAAATAAAAGAATGGTTAAATACAATACATAGGGGGCTGGTTTGTATGATAAATTAAAGAATGGCTAAATACAATACATAGGGGGCAGGTTTGTTTGATATATAAAAGAATGGCTAAATACAATACATAGGGGGCTGGTTTGTGTGATACATAAAAGAATGGCTAAATACAATACATAGGGGCTGGTTTGTGTGATACTTAAAAGAGTGGCTAAATACAATACATAGGGGGCTGGTTTGTGTGATGCATAAAAGAATGGCTAAATACAATACATAGGGGGCTGGTTTGTGTGATACATAAAGGAATGGCTAAATACATAACATAGGGGGCTGGTTTGTGTGATACATAAAAGAATTGCTAAGTACAATACATAGGGGGATTGTTTCTGTGCTACATAAAAGAAAGGTGAAATACAATACATAGGGGGCTGTTTTTTGTGATACATAAAGGAATAGCTAAATACAATACATAGGGGGCTGGTTTGTGTGATACATAAAATAATAGCTAAATAAAATACATAGGGGCTGGTTTGTGTGATACATAAAGGAAGGGCTAAATACAATACATAGGGGGCTGGTTTGTGTGATACATATAGGAATGGCAAAATACAATACATAGAGGGCTGGTTTGTGTGCTACATTAAATATCTTCTACTCTAGGATTTGAATACTTTAACTCTTAACTTTGTCACGTTACAAAACTCACACCAGATCCCCACGTATTCTTGATACATTTTCTGTAGTTTAAAATAAGTTGTGAAATTTTTGTCTGTATGCATGTGTTGTATACATTCCCTTAAATACATATGGGGCTGGTTTGTGCGATACATAAAAAAATGGCTAAATACAATACATTGAGGGCTGGTTTGTGTAATAAATAAAAGAATGGTTAAATACAATAGATAGGGGGCTGGTTTGTATGATAAATTAAAGAATGGCTAAATACAATACATAGGGGGCAGGTTTGTTTGATATATAAAAGAATGGCTAAATACAATACATAGGGGGCTGGTTTGTGTGATACATAAAAGAATGGCTAAATACAATAGATAGGGGGCTGGTTTGTGTGATACATAAAATAATGGCTAAATACAATATATAAGGGGCTGGTTTGTGCAATAAATAAAAGAATGGCTAAATACAATACATGGGGGGCTGGTATGTGTGATTCAAAAAGGAATGGCTAAATAGAATACATAGGGGGCTGGTTTGTGTAATATGTAAAAGAATGGCTACATAGAATACATAGGGGTTTGGTTTGAGTGATACATAAAAGAATGGCTAAATAAAATACATAGGAGGCTGGTTTGTGTGGTACATAAAATGATGGCTAAATACAATAGATAGGGTGTTGGTTTGTGCGATACATAAAAGAATGTCTAAATACAATAAATAAGGGACTGGTTTGTGTGATACATAAAAAAATGACTAAATACAATACATATGGGGGCTGGTTTGTGTGATACATAAAGGAATGGCTAAATACAGTACATAGGGGGCTGGTTTGTGTGATACATAAAATAATGGCTAAATACAATACATAGGGGCCTTGATTGTGTGATACATAAAAGAATGGCTTAATACAATACATAGAGGGCTGGTTTGTGTATTACATAACGGAATGGCTAAATACAATCTATAGGGGGCTGGTTTGTGTGATACATAAAGGATTGGCGAAATACAATACATAGGGAGCTGGTTTGTGTGATACATAAAAGAATGGCTAAATACAATACATAGGGGGCTGGTTTGTGTGATGCATAAAAGAATGGCTAAATACAATACATGGGGGCTGGTTTGTTTGATACATAAAACAATGGCTAAATACAATACATAGGGGGCTGGTTTGTTTGATACATAAAAGGATGGCTAAATACAATACACAGGGGGCTGTTTTTTTTCGAAACATAGAGGAATGGCTAAATACAAAACATAGGGGGCTGGTTTGTGTGTTGCATAAAAGAATGGCTAAATACAATACATAGGGGGCTGGTTTGTGTGATACATAAAAGAATGGCTAAATACAATACATAATGGGCTGGTTTATGTGATGCATAAAGAATGGCTAAATACAATACATAGGGGGCTGGTTTGTGTGATACATAAAGGAATGGCAAAAGGAAATACATGGGGGGCTGGTTTGTGTGATACATAAAAGAATGGCTAAATACAATACATAGGGGGCTGGTTTGTGTGATGCACAAAAGAATGGCTAAATACAATACATGGGGGCTGGTTTGTGTGATACATAAAACAATGGCTAAATACAATACATAGGGGGCTGGTTTGTTTGATACATAAAAGGATGGCTAAATACAATACACAGGGGGCTGTTTTTTTTGAAACATAGAGGAATGGCTAAATACAAAACATAGGGGGCTGGTTTGTGTGTTGCATAAAAGAATGGCTAAATACAATACATAGGGGGCTGGTTTGTGTGATACATAAAAAATGGCTAAATACAATACATAAGGGGCTGGTTTATGTGATGCATAAAGAATGGCTAAATACAATACATAGGGGGCTTGTTTGTGTGATACATAAAAGAATGGCTAAATACAATACAAACAGGGGCTGTTTTTTGTGATACATAAGAGAATGACTAAATACAATACATAGAGGGCTTGTTTGTGTGATACATAATAGAATGGCTAAATACAATATAGGGGGCTGGTTTGTGTGATAAATAAAATTATGGGAAATACAATACATAGGGGGCTGGTTTGTGTGGTGCATAAAAGAATGGCTTAATACAATACATAGGGGCTGGTTTGTGTGATACATAAAATAATGGCTAAATACAATACATAGGGGGCTGGTTTGTGTGATGCATAAAAGAATGGCTAAATACAATACATAGGGAGCTGGTTTGTGTGATACATAAAGGAACGGCTAAATATAATACATAGGGGGCTGGTTTGTGTGATACATAAAAGACTTGCTAAGTACAATACATAGGAGCTGGTTTGTGTGATACATAAAAGAATGGCTAAATACAATACATAGGGGGCTTGTTTGTGTGCTACATAAAAGAAAGGCCAAATACAATACATAGGGGGCTGTTTTTTTGTGATACATAAAGGAATGGCTAAATACAATACATAGGGGGCTGGTTTGTGTGATACATAAAAGAATGGCTAAATAAAATACATAGGGGTCTGGTTTGTGTGATACATAAAAGAATGGCTAAATACCATACATAGGGGGCCGGTTTGTGTGATACATAAAGGAATGGCTAAATACAATATACAGTGGGCTGGTTTGTGTGATACATAAAGGAATGGCTAAATACAATACATAGGGGGCTGGTTTGTGTGATACATATAGGAATGGCAAAATACAATACATAGAGGGCTGGTTTGTGTGATACATAAAAGAATGGCTAAGTACAATACATAGGTGGCTGGTCTGTGTGATACATAAAAGAATGGCTAAGTACAATACATAGGTGGCTGGTCTGTGTGATACATAGAAGAATGGCTATATACAATACAGTGGTGGCTGGTTTGTGTGCTACATTAAATATCTTCTACTCTAGGATTTGAATACTTTAACTCTTAACTTTGTCACGTTACAAAACTCACACCAGATCCCCACGTATTCTTGATACATTTTCTGTAGTTTAAAATAAGTAGTGAAATTTTTGTCTGTAAGCATGTGTTGTATACATTCCCTTAAATACATATGGGGCTGGTTTGTGCGATACATAAAAAATGGCTAAATACAACACATAAGGAGGCTGGTTTGTGTGATACATAAAAGAATGGCTTAAACCTGGTTGATTTCTTTGAAACAGTCACCAAGGCCATTGACGAGGGGAAGGTGGTCCACACAGCCTACCTGGACCTCGCAAAAGCCTTCGATACAATACCCCACTCGGGCATTATAGATAAGCTCACCAGCTTAAATATAAACCCCTATGTCACTAGATGGATTGCAAACTGGCTCAAGGACAGAACCCACATGGTTAGAATTGCTGGAGCCATGTCAGACTCCAAACCAGTTACAAGTGGTGTCCCACAAGGCTCAGTCCTGGGACCTCTCTTGTTCGGTATATATTTCTCGGAGGTACAGGCCAACACGGAAGGACTGTGGCTGACCAAGTTCGCAGATGACTGCAAACTGGGTGCCATAATCGACTCTCCAGCTGACACAAGCATCCTCCAAAAGGGCCTCATAGAAACAGACAACTGGTGCCAGTGCCATGGCCTCAAGCTAAATGCCAAAATGTGTATAGTCATCCCCTTTGGCAAAACAAAGTGCCCACAAATTACCACATAGATGGAAATCCATTAAGTACAGAAGAAGTAATTAGGGACCTGGGGAGCCAAGTTGATAACAATCTCTCATTTGACAACCACGTGGCCAAAGTGGTTAGAAAAACATTTTATATAGCCCACCTAATCATGAAGGGATTCACATCTAGATCAGGGGAGGTCATCGTGCCTCTTTACTCATCCCTCATCAGGCCCATAATTGAGTACAATGCCCTTTGGGATGTACCTTACCAGACACCTGCAGCAACTGGAAAGACCTCAAAAGTACCTCACCAAGAGGATCAAAGGGCTCAAACAGATGCCATATGCTGCCAGGTTAAAGAAACTCCAGCTCTACTCAGTGGCATACCGCCTGTTCAGAGGCGATCTGTGCCTGACGTATAAAGCCATGTCCAACCGGAATTAATGGACATGCTGCACCTCAGAAAATCCAAT
>NC_056747.1:96926528-97111528 GCF_019279795.1 Protopterus annectens
ATAGGGGGCTGGTTCGTGTGATACATAAAAGAATGGCTAAATACAATATATAGGGAGCTGGTTTGTGTAATACATAAAAGAATGGCTAAATACTATACATAGGGGTTGGTTTGTGTGATACATAAAAGAATAGCTAAATACAATACACAGCGGGGCTGGTTTGTGTGATACATAAAGGAATGACTTAATACAATATATAGGGAGCTAGTTTGTGTGATACATAAAAGAATGGCTAAATACAATACATAGGCGGCTTGTTTGTGTGATACATAAAAGAATGGCTTAATACAATACATAGGGGCTGGTTTGTGTGATGCATAAAAGAATGGCAAAATGCAATACATGGGGGGGGGTTGTGTGATACATAAAATATAGGCTAAATACAATACATAGGTGGGCTGGTTTGTGTGATACATAAAAGAATGGCTAAATACAATACATAGGGGGCTGGTTTGTGTGATACATAAAAGAATGGTTAAATACAATACATAGGGGGTTGGTTTGTGTGATGCATAAAAGAATGACTAAATACAATACATAGGGGACTGGTTTGTGTGATACATAAAGGAATGGCTAAATACAATACATAGGGGGCTGGTTTGTGTGATGCATAAAAGAATGGCTAAATACAATACATAGGGGGCATATAAACTTAAAAAGTTGATAGAATAACAATGTATTTTAGTCTGTATTTTTCTGAAGGATACCAAGTCCGAAACTGAAATGTATGTCATTATTTAGCAACTTTAGTTCTAAGTTATTTGTCAGAAAACTGCAGATTTGAATGAGAAACAAACCAAAGACATGAAGCAAAGATCTGGATATTCTGTGAAAATCTGAACAGTTGAGAGGCATAGTAAGGCACGTATAAACATAGGAGACATTTTTACAGGTCTCTGATCATAACCTTTAATTATATGTTCTCTAGATGGATGCCAAGATGCATCTCTCAAGGAGAATTTCTTGGCATCCGTGTCTCAAACACATAATAAGCAGGTTATTAACAGCAACCCACTCATAACGCTCTGCATGGTTTATGGAGCATCACAATTATGTTCTTTTGTTAAACACACCCTTAGCACAAGACTAATTTTTAATAGTTTTTAGGGGTGATGTTAAAATCAGGTCTCATGCCAGGGACTAGCAGACAGTGCAGGTCAGGAAAGAACAGAGACAAAGAGAGAAAGTAAACCAGTTTTTAAAAACTGTTAGAACTTTAGTCATATGTGCTTATAAATAGAAAGTTTGGCAGAAGAAAATGTCGAACAACATTTAAAGCTGTTAGTTTATAGAGGGGCACTTTGTTTCTGCCTGCTGTCTATCTGACAGTGCTTAGTGCTTTACCAACTTTGAAAGTCTGACAGCCAGTAAAACTCTTTGTGCTTTTGCACCTTTTATTTTTTCTGTAATTTGGTGCTACATGGAGCAGATGAAGCTGCATGCATGATACAAAATTATGATTTAGTAATCATAACCCTTTGTTATGTGGTCTTAATATGGATGCCAAGATTCACCACTTTATCTTCACTTTTGAGGTGAGTTTCTTGACATCCCTGTCTTAAGCAGGTAATAAACAGGTTATGATTGGAGAGCCAGTCATAATCCTTTATGTGTTCAAGGCATGGATGCCAGTAATTCTCTCAAGTAGTGAATACTGGATCCATGTTTTGAACACATAATAATGGTTATAGTCAGTGACCCAATCATAATTCTTTGTAGTGCATGGAGCTTTATCTACTTCATGTAGTATTAGCTACAGAAAGAAAGTGTAGGAAAGCATAGTGTTTTATCATCTTTCAGTCTTTGAAATGTGGTAAACACATTCATGCTGTCAACAGACAGAAGGCAGAAACAGTGTCCTCCTGAGGACAGCGTGAATTATCCAACTGCTGTTTAACCTGTTTTACTTCCTGCTTCGCTCTTTACTACCCAGGACTGTCCACTGTCATTCTGCAGCGAGGGACCTGATTTTAATAGTACATGGGTATACTTAAGAAAAACATTAAGCAGGCAAACTTTCAGATATCAGAAAGCTGCTTAACAAGCCTTTCTTTTCCCATTGTTAGGAGAAAATTGTTGTATTTCATGCACTACAAGGAAGTTTGTAACATTGCAATCATACACTGCAAGTATGTTTGCAACACTGTAATCACAACAATGCAGAGGTAGTTTTTATGGAGCTGTAAAGTAGTTTTACCATTTCAACTGTTCGTTTCTCACAAAGCTTTCAAAATGCATTTCTTCACAGTTTTACACTTAATCAGAAACTATAAGAACACAGCTATTTGTATTAGTTGTATAGATATAAGCATACACAACGACCATCCTTTTCCCCATATTAACCAACACGAGATGCGTTTTGCCACGTTTTACAGCATGAAAATCTCTGTAGTACTTTCATACTGTTACTTTTACAAGATTGTTTATGCATAATGCTGTAGGGTGAGTAAATGTGCACATTATTACCTTGGGATGAAATTACAGCATTATCTTTATTCAAGAAAAAAAAATTAAAGAACATTGCATGTCCATCTTATAAATACAGATGCATGTTTTTGTATACACATACATATTTTCTATGTACCATCTAAGAATAGTTGAGTTTCTGTATTAGCCTATTGTAACTGTTAATGTTTCATATGGTTATGTTCATGAAGGTAGGCACTTGCTGTCTATTGTGGTATCTAACATGTATTTACTATTGTGGTATCTAACATGTAGTTACTGTTGTGGTATCTAACATGTAGTTATTATTGTGGTATCTAACATGAATTTACTATTGTGGTATCTAACATGGATTTACTATTGTGGTATCTAACATGTAGTTACTATTGTGGTATCTAACATGTAGTTTGGTATCTAATGTAGTTACTAATGTGGTATCTAACATGTAGTTACTATTGTGGTATCTAACATGTAGTTACTATTGTGGTATCTAACATGTAGTTACTATTGTGATATCTAACGTAGTTACTATTGTGGTATCTAACATGCAGTTACTATTGTGGTATCTAACATAGTTACTATTTTGGTATCTAACATGTATTTACTATTGTGCTATCTAACATGTAGTTTGGTATCTAACGTAGTTACTAATGTGGTATCTAACATGTAGTTACTATTGTGGTATCTAACATGTAGTTACTATTGTGATATCTAACATGTAGTTACTATTGTGGTATCTAACATGTAGTTATTACTACGGTATCTAAAATGTAGTTACTATTAGATCATTATGTTCCTAAACACCATCATCATGGCAAAATGACTTATTTTGGGGTCAGACACACTGAATCCTTACTGTTTTATAAATCCTGATAGTGTCAGTGCAATATTTTGAACTGGATGTAAGCCATTTTGGAATCCTAGGGCATAAAAAAGGTCTTGTGCTCCCATTAGACTTTGGAGACTACAAAGAATACAAATCCTGAGGGTGCTGGTAAGTGTGCTATAAATACCAGGTAAAATATTTAGTATCCCAGCTATCTCAACATTACTGAGTGCCTCTGAAGTTAGAAGATCTTCTTTAGAAGTATATTACAACACCCTGTGGTACTGAGTCCTGGTTTGCCATCCCATATGACAATACCACAATCATTCCTGTCTCATCAGCTGCTTGGCAGAGCTGCTATCCTATCCTAGAACTGAACCCAGATCATTAACTTGGGTGCACAACACTGTATACTTGGTCGTCCTGTGACTTGTACTACTATTTTCCCGTCTATACCCATTAAATCTCTCGTAGACTAAGTTGAAAAGCTTTCCCTTAAAATGTCAATGCACCTCATACGAACTTGTCTATATTCTCTTCCTTTTTTAGTTTTCCTTTCTTGTTTTATCTTCAGTAAATCTTCAAGATGATCCCTATTAAACATACTGTATGAACAATGCTAAATCGCACACGTGCCTTTTTTGTAGAAAAGAGTATCTTAGGTACACAGAGCGATATGCCGCATGACCTGACAATGCCTTAGCAAGACCAAAGATGCTTCTTCACTTTACCTGTTTTGGCATGTTGCAAGAATGACAGAATAACAATGCTTGCATCTGTCATTCAGTCAGCGAATAGCAGTGTTTAATTAAAGTTATTATTTACTGCAACTTGCAGACATAGCAAATTTGCTGTTGAAACTGCTTGCAGGTATAAAAGCATACAGATTCTTAAAAGAGTACAAGGGACAAGAAAAGTCCACCTCTGTTAGATTCTGAAGGTGTGAGGAAGCTACAGAAAAGGCAGCTAGGAGTACCTACACATGAATAATTGATTTACATAAATTATTTAGACGCAGGAGTTCTTCTCTCATTGTCAGATGCTGTTTAACAGCACACAGTTATCTTCTGTTAAACTAGCAAATGCAGTGAAGGGAATCCCTGATTTGTGCTCCTCAGGCTAAATATTTAGCAACTTGAATGTTTTCATTTATGCTTTCTTGATATTTAGACTGCATGTCAAAAACTTCAGACATTGCATACAAATCCAAGTTAATGTAAATAAGTGATTAAAATGTACATACATTTCACTGATATGGCAAGAGGACAAAGTCCTGTGTAAACTGATTGCGTACCTGGAATGTAACCTGGCAGTCATGGTGCAGAACAAATCCCTGTGAGTCCATGAATGAACACGTGTGGGCGCCCCCCCCACCAAGTTGTATAACTTAGCTTCTTCTTGCCATTGCCTCTGTTGCAGTGGGATCTGTAACCTTCAGTAGCACTAGTGACTGCATTATCAGATAACCCCTCCAAAAAAAAAAAAAAAAAAGACGATTGTTACATGTAGATAGCCATAGCCGGCCTTAGGCATAGGCCAACTAAGCAGCCACCTAGGGCGCCACTTTAGTAGGGGCACTTTTTCCAGTATTTATTTGGTGTAGGTAGACCAGGATGGTGCTACGGTAGCGTTGTCGCCTCACAGTTAGACGTTGCCCATTCTATTCTCAGCTAGAGAGTCTTCTGTGTGGCGACATCCATGAACGGCTGTTCCTTCGTTGAAGGTTGTGTGTTAGGCCCGGCCAGCCAGCATGTAAAACTCTACTGCCAATCATTAGCAGACCGGAGTTCCGCTGTGGCGACCCCTAACCGGGAAAAGCCGAAAGACACAAACAAAGGTAGACCAGGATGGGGGCACTGGGTGGTGTGGTGGGGGGTACCTTGGTGCCCTTTTGCCTAGGGCACCAGTTGACCTAAGGCTGCTCCTGTAGATAGCCTCTCCCAATGGCCAAAAGTGCTATCTGTTTTGAGTAATTGAAGACTTTGCACTACCCCAAAATGCAGTATGTGAGACACTTGAAGCCTCACCCCACCTTATTACCATTCATTTCTTATTTTATTCCCTTTAGTGGATATACAGTTTCCCTAGTTAGTGTGTGTGTGCGTGTGTGTGTGAGTGTGTGTGTGTGTGTATATATGTGTGTTTGTGTTTGTGTGTGTGTATCTATATCTATATATATATATATATATATATATATATATATATATATATATATATATAGACATCTACATACATATTTAAATATAAACATATATATATATATATATATATATATATATATATATATATATATATACACACATATGTGCACACAAAAAAGAAAATTATATTCATAGACGTGATTAGCAGAGTCACAGGTACAAGGCACTCCATACAGATAACACTTATTGATGTTAGACGCCTATATATGGCCTGGCATTAATGAGTGCAGTTCCATCAATAGAATTTTAAAATTGAAAGCATTGAATAGGTAGTATATTTATATCTATAAGTATATATATATATATTTTAATTTGTTTGCTTCATTATTATTACTGTTATTTTTTGATATTTTTTGATAGTTATTATTGTGCATATGCTGAAAGTTGAAATAATTTAGTATGTTTGTAGGGTATGTGTATTTAGTTTATTTATTTATATAATTATATTATTGTATATTTATATTTATTGTTGCACTCATTTGATTATCCAGATGGGGGGAATTTTACATAATTTCTGGTTCTGTAATAATTCAGCGGGCTTTTTAAATTATTTAAATGAATCTGGTACATGTAAGGATTGTCTGATGAAGTTTAACATTGATTAAATGAAAATGCTCACATATTGTGATACTAAACTAACTGCAGTTTAGTAAAGCATCCATCTGGCTGCTCCGTTTTTTTGTTTTTTAACAGTTTGTTGGTTTGTCTCCTCTGAAAACTGTCTTTGTTCCAAGTCGTACTTTCCCAGTAAACAAATGTTAAATAAATAAAATACATATTTTGACTAATTGTGAATGTATGAAGAATGGCTGCAGTTTCCTCTTGTGAAGAAAAATCTGCTTTGTGTGATCTAGTTTCTTCTGTTTCTCAGGTCATTACTCGTCGTTTAACGTTCTGTAGAGAATGCTTCCATTACTGTTGTCACTGGTACTGTTTTGTAGAGGTTTGCCTGGCTGTATTCTCAGAATCTCCAAATTATATGTAAAAATGACATTTGAAATTCTTCTTTAGAAAGAGATTTAGTTTTTGGACCCTCTACTGCAGAGATTATCAAAAAAGTGTGATGAAAGAGGTAAGCTGATTCAGGGAATCTCACATTTTTAAGCCCGCCTTTTCTAAATTTTCCAAGGGATACTCTGCTTTCTCATCCAGTTTTAATAAGAAACAGAATAAACAGTCTTAGCAGAATGTTGGTAAGCAGATGTTTAAAAAGCAATGGCAGGGAGGTCCCAAACAGAAAGCTGGCCCCCCACCCCTTGAACAAAGGTAAGACAGGATGACTATTTAAGGAACCTTGTTCCTCCCCACCCCAGCACTGCCATATCCTTTCCAGGAAGTCTGAATATCCATTTCCCTCTTTGGTCACAGATTGTTTCAGAGAAATGGGTTCTGAAGCTGATCCAGCTAGAATACAGATGGCAGTGTGAGGAAAGTTCTCCTTTCCAGGGGATTCCTTCTCATTTGCCATATCAAACCTTTCTCTTATCTCCAGACAGTTCTTCATCATATGTTGTCTCAAGAGGTAATAAAAGCAGTTCATCCTTTCAGGTTGGGAAAATGATTTTTTTTTTCAAGAAAATTCCTGGAGACTAATACTTGACCTTTCATTTCTGAAACAATTTTTGATAGAACACAGCTTCAAGATGCATTCACTTTACAACCTGTTACTCCTTCCTTGTATGAGTTTTTTAGTAACCTTAGATTTAAAAGATCCACACCATCAAATTTCTGTTCACCAGATTTCAGTAGTTTCTTAAGTTTTTATGTGCCTGGATCACAATATCAGTTCTCTTCCTTACCCTTTGGGATATCCACTACTCCAAGAGTGTTCACAAATTGTCTCACTCCTGTTATAGGTTACCGCAGGCTACAGAATATCCATATTTTTCCATAGTTGGATGATTTGCTTATCTTTGCTAAGTCTTTTTTCAAAGTGTCAAGAATTTCTCACTCGGATAAGGTACCTCCTACACAGGCTAGAGTTCCAGGAGAACATTCAAAAGTCTTGTTTGATTCCATCACAAAGGAGTGTGTTGTAGGGATACCTGCTAAACCCATCAGTACAAAGAGCTTTTCTTCCACAGGAAGATATAGAATTATATTTAGATCTGTTCCAGGGGTCTTCCATTCAAATGTCTGCCACTGCTACGGGAATACATTGGGACTCTGGGTCTCATGGCATTTGTGATTCTCATTTTAACTTTAGGAAGACTTCATGTGAGGAAGATACAGTGGTGTCTGAAATCTCTGGTCCTAGCACCAACACCTATTGTCTTTTCAAAGGACAAGTCAGGGATTTTTGAAAAGAGGAATCATATGTTGGAGATGTCAACTATCCTGGAATCCAGGTCTCCCCCTCTCCCTTCCAGCTCCAAAGCAGTCAGCCATGACAGATGCCTCAGACTTTGCTCAGCAAGTAGTGTCAGGGGAGATCAAAGTGCAAGGTCTTTGGGACAAGAAAGACAGACACAAGCACATGAACATAAAAGAGATGCTAGCTCTTATAAAGGCTCTCAACTCACTGAATCATCTGTGTGCCCCAGGACCTGTTCAAGTAGTTAGAAACAATATCAAAATGATGTGGTATATAAATAAGCAAGGGGGAACAAGATCCCCCTATAAAGATTAGCCATGTTATCATGGAATATATTTTTACAGCGCAATTACACTCTACAGGCATCCTACATCAAATCAGAGCAAAACTGTGTGGCACAAAAGTTGAGGTTGAGCTGGACAAATCCAGACCATCACAAATGGAAATTAGATCAGGGAGTCTTACAAGATCTGATTCATTAGTGGGGAATTCTTCAAATAGACCTTTTTGCCTCCTCTATGAACAATTAATTTACAAAATCCTGTTCCATGACTCCATGCATGAAGGCCTGCAAGATAGATGCTTTTTCTTTTCCGTGGATAGGAATGTTCCTGTATACTTTTCCACTTTTTCCATTGATATTCAGGATACTTCTGAAGATTTAGAAGGAATCTCTCAAGATCACTGTGGTGGCTCCTTTTGGCCCAGGCAACATCGATTCTCTTTTTTGGCAATTGTCAGTGACAATTACCACAAGCTTCCCCACAGATTGGATTTACTCAGACAAGAAAAGGAGTGTTTGATACATCATAACCCCAAACAACTGCAAATGACTGCTGAATGATAGGGCCTTAATGGCTTTTAGGCATGTGTTTAATGAGGACATGCAGCAGGTACAAATGGAGGAAAGAAAGCATGGTACTAGGAAATCATATGTAAACAAATGGAAAAGGTTTTCTAGCTGGTGCAAACAAAACGACTAGCACCCATTCAGGGCTTGTATCTTTTGGTTTTACAATATTTGTGTGTCTCTCCTATGGCCTGTCTTACTCTTCTATCAAGGTGTGTCAGCCATTGTGGCATGCCTCCACATGGATCCCCCTCTTTCAACGCATTTTCATGTCAAAATGTTTTTGAAAAGGGTGCTACATAAGAAGCCTCCCAGATAACCATTGCTGCTACTTCGTATGTTAATTTTCTGGTAGTAAAGCTAATGCTTGCTCCATTTGAACAAGTTCATCTGGCTGACTTGAAGTCCATAACATGGAAAATAGTTGTGCTGATTGCTCGGACTTCTGCAAGAAGAGTATCTGAGTTGCAAGCTTTTATGGTCAACCATGCCTCATTTCCCATAGAGAAAGGGTTCCTTTGAGAACTAATCCTTCTTTCTTTCCTAGAGCAGTATCCAACTTTACTTTAAGCCATAATATCCATTTCTCTGTTATCTTCCACAACCTAAAAATGGAGGAGAAAGGATTCTTCAGTTTACTATCATAATTTCGAATGAAACTCGGTCGACCGCACTATGTTTAACAATGGAAAGTTGAAGAACACGGCAATGGTGAACTTCAAAAGCAAGCCTAGGAATGGGTTTTAACATGGGTCGAGATAGGGGCGAGGTTTGTAGTTCGGCAATAGCAGAGAACCCCTATCTTGACCCATGTTAAAACCCATTCCTAGGCTCCCTTTTGAAGTTCGACATTGCCGTGTTCAACTTTCCGTTGTCGAACATAGTGCGGTCGACCGAGTTTCATTCGAAATTATGACAGTAAACCGATTCTTCATACCTTGGATGTCCACAAACAACTCATGTAGTATCTTGGCAGAACAAACTCTTTCAGAACTTCTGATTGGTTGTTCATTTCTTATGAAAGCAAAAAGAAGGGTCAACCTGTGTCAAAGCAGATCACCTCCGAATGGTTGTCTCAGACTATTGCATTTAATTATTCCCACTACAACAACACTATTCCAGGCAAGGTCAATCTTTCAGGGATTTAGCTTCATGTTTGGTTTTTGGAAAGCATTGGACTCTAGAAGTATTCCAGAAGAAGCATGTAGGTCCTCTATGCATGCTTTTACAATACACTGTAAACTAGATTCCTTTTCTAGATCTAGGACAAGCTTTGCTAGGGCCATTGTCCAGGGGCTCATGGACCCTTCCCCTTCCACCTCCCAGGTTTTCTAAGTTATGATGATCTACCCATATAGCTTAGGCAACAACAGTATGAAGGGCATAGTACCGTTGTGCAACTCAGCTTACTATAGCAGTAGATGTTTGAATGATCACTGGTATAGTAGTTGCTCCCGTCCACCCCTCCCCTTGTTTTTGGATGTGCTTTGTATGCCTGGGTGTGGACATCTATTTTTCTTTTCCTAGCAGTGTCCTCTCATGGCTTAGTGTCCCTCCCAGTTGGAATGAAAGCTCTGAAGAACTAGGCACCGAAACCAGCATATTAGTCAGCTCAAGTCAAACTGTCTAATGATTTGGACATGTGGAAGGTGTCATGAAGCTGTAAAAGCTGTCTGTCTGTTATATCCTATGCAAGCTACTGCAGCAGTTACAATTCAAACGTCTACTGTTATGGTAAGTTTACTTACACAATTATACTTTCCTTTCTATAGAGAAAAGATTAAGAATACAGTAAAACAATCCATATCCTCTTTTCCTATTTGAGAAATTACATACACTTTTAAGAAAACCTCTGATATGCCACCACACAATGACACACTGAATACAATAGGTATGTCTTTGTATCCTGTGATTTCTCACACTACTTGATTGGAATGGTTTGGCTCTGTGCTATTACAAAGTAAGGATTTCACATCAAGGGACATTTGTTTACTCTGAGAGACTGTGTATGGGTGTACTGCTTTATTTTTAACAATCAAAAATGTAATTTTATTAGAGTTTTATTATAAAATATATAAATGTAGTATGCAAACTCTACCCATCTATCCTTAAACAATGCCCCCCAAGCATAAAATTCTGTTCCTAATCCTAACGTTAACCTTAACCCTAAAAATCTATACCTAAGCCTAACCCTAAAACTCACTTTTTAATACTAAATCTCTGCCCCTAGCCGTAACCCTAAAACTCCGTCTCTACCTTTAACCTGAAAATGCTTTCCCTAGCACCGACCCTAAAAGCTCAACTTGCACCCAAAAGCATTATTCAAAAAATACAGTGAAATGAATCACCAACCAACATTGCACATGTCCCCCATTTTACCTCAGAAATGGCACACAGTTCTCTTTATTGACATAACTCACAATTACATTACTTCCCCATACCTGATACACTATCCATGGCTGTATGCTATAAGTAGCCACAGCCATGGATAGTGTTTCAGTAAGAAATGAATATCAAAAACAATGTCTATCATACCTCAACTTAAAATACATAAAACAATGAAAGAGAGCAAACCGCTTAAACTAAGTGAAGTCAGCTGTATAAGAAAACAAACCAATAATTATTTAGTAACATAATATTAATTTTAACATGGTCCACACCTTGGTGTCCATTACAGAAAACTTGGACTCAGTTAACTCAGTCCTTAAGAATTTGTCCAGAATTTGAAAACTACTACTACAAATTTTGCCTCTACTGACCTGATCCAGGCTAATTTCTGCTGTGGGATAAATATTGCTCTTGACTAAAAACCAAAAAGCCAAACTTAATAATCATTTTAGGTAATAAATCCATTCAAAATGATGAGGGATTGTTGTCTAAAATAATACCTCATTTGGGTACTACTTCAGGGAAGGTCCAAAGAATGTGCAAGTAGTTTGTTTGACTGGTACCACATCTCCAACATTTATTATTATCTAGTTAATCTCTCTTCCTCAGTTGAGTGGAATAAGAATGTTGTCACTGATGCAGTAATTTCATTAATTCAATACTCCAGTGAGGGTTTACATTTGTCAATAATGGGTGGGCAAAAAATGGGCTCAAACGTAATGCTAAAAACTGCAACATCGATGTATTCAGTAAGTAACCCCACCTCAAGATCATAGTATAAATAACACTCCAAGGAATGACTGGCATGGATACTTTGAATGATTTCTCCCTTACACCTGATTGTCATGTTGCAACAATGATGAGGAACTCTTTTTACAACTCATAGCAAGAAGTATCTCCTCCAGGTCAAAAAAAGTCCTTATCTCCTTGCGTTCTACACTAATTCATCCTATCATGGAGTGCAGCATCCCCATTGGGATGTACTTTACTAAGCATATGAAGCAAATGGAAAGACTGCAAACCAGAGGTTCTTAACTAAAAAGATCTAAAGAAGACCTGAGCTACTATGACAGACTGGAGGCTATATCTCTATATTCAGACTCACATAGATTCCTTACAGTACCTTCAAAAATCAAACAGTCCTACTAACACTAGGGTCAGAGAACTAAATGCACTCTAGCAAGTAAACATGACAAGATGGATGTATAGATTCCTCACCCACCACTGCCTAATCCTTCTCTGAATCAAGCTTTCTCTCTATATTAAGAAGTATGACCCACTGCCTGGTACCAAACAACTGGATGGGTATACATAAATTCACCCCAGTATAACTGGCCTGTCCCTCCTTGAAAAGGGAGGTAAGGCCTAAGGGTGGGTATTAGCAAGGGAGAAATGCAAAGTTGTAACCCCTATGATTCTATGAACAGATTGGAGCTAAAAGATCATTATTACAATGTTGTATACTCATGTTATATAGTTTGTAAGTAAAACATTAACTCACATTGATTGCCTTCTTAATTGTAAATCAGAATACACGCATTTTTTCATCAAACATTTTTTTATAAAACATTCCCAGTTTTAATAATGCATTTGGGCAGTTGTCAGAGCTGTAATCATCTAATGTAAACCAAGATTTAAATCTCTTTATATTCCTTAAAGCTGATGCCAAATTGGACATTACTGAATTTGTAAATACTGCTATAGCAAAAGTCCATAGCCTGTAGTATTTAGCTACTGTTTTTGTTCTGTCCTCTGTAATATTACAATATTCTAGAAGAAAAAACATATCTTGCCCAAACCCACTTTGGACAACAAAAGAATTTAACTTCCTCATTTTGCATTCCACATGGAAAGCTTTGGAGGCCCAGTTCTGCTTAATAATGAAATGTTAGCTGTGTCATTGCATTTTTTGGCTCTAACTTTCTCATACCATTTTCATATTATCCTGGAGTCCATTAGTGTTTGAATCTTATTTATAATGGTTAAGAATTCCATGTGTAATATAAACGTTTACCATAGGCCAGATAAGTTGAGGAAACACAAACTTTAAGGTACTGGAAACCAGGTAAAGCAGTCACAAAATGAAAATAACTTTGGCTATAGTTTATTTTGGTATAGATACATATCACTGAGAGCTGAGCAACTATTGGTCTTTTAAGTGAAAGATAAATGTAGCATTTCATTTAGCTGTAGTATGTTTGTTTGATATGAGCTGACAGTGCACTTTTGAAGGGTTTTGCTTTCTCCACTGTAATGCTACTGTGGAGGTCATATATATAATTTAGAAGTGTGTGGAGATGGAGCCCCCCCCCACACAAGTGCAGGGGAGACCTGTCCCTTGTATTTTTTTATACTTATTGAGTGAAGTTTTGGGGTTTTATCTTTCAGAAAGCTGACAATCAATTAAAACGGCTTGTCTCAAGAAAATATAGATAAACCATTTATTTCTCCTATTTTGGTAGGGGTTGAATACCATACGTTAGGTGCAACACACTTTTTTAAAATGTTTACATAGTTCACAAAACAAATATGCAGGAAATGCTGTATTAAAATATAAGTTTTAGAGTATCAACATTTTAGGAGCTTGCAATTCACTCAAAAAGTGGAGCAATGGTATTTTCCACATTTAAATTTTGAAATGATAGGATGAGCATTAAGTTGAACCATTTCATAATAATTTACTTGTGTTCTTATCCAGACATCTAATCTGTATCTGTTTTGGAGGTATGTTCCTTTTTTCAATCTTGATTTACCCCTTCACATAACATACCTATTTTTGGAGGTATCACATTATTTACAAACTTGATTTTCCCCTTCATATGATTTTCTCAACCCCCCCCCCCCCACAAGCCGTATGTTATTTTGAAGTTATCCAGTACACAGGAAACCAGACTACATGACCAACATACTAGTGACACCAGTAATTCAAGAAAGAAAACCCACATCTTACATCTCATTTTTTTTCAAAAGTAAAAGCAAATGATTTTGTGAGGTGTATTTTTGCAATCCATCCATCCATCCAGAACCCCTTTTCCTATTTTTACACATGGATTTGGGATGTCATTTTAACAGTGACAATCATCTAGAGCCAATATTTCATTAAATTTTACAGATTTTACACTGCGTCTTTGATAATAATACTTAGATTGTCTTGCCATTTTTGTCAGTCTTATTTTTTTAAGCTTGTGTTTCTGGTTAGTATCCCACAATCCTACTGGAAGTGGGAAGAATTATATGCTGCTCCCCATTAAGTTTTTATGCTAATTAGTTACCTGGACTTTTGCTGCATGTGCCTATTTTTAAGAGACTTTGCACCTATTTCTGTGTTCTGCAGGTTGTGCTGTATGGTCTTAGCCCTAAATATAGACATTATATGACCAGTTTAATTGGTATGTGATTAGATACTTGCAGGTTTTCAAGACAAACTTTATCCAATGGGAACAAAAGTATTTTATCTAAATTTAAGAACAGACCTCAACAGGCAAAAACTGATCAATAGGTTTCCTAATAGTTAACCATTGTTTATCTGGATGAGTTGTCTCCTAATAGTTAACCATTGTTTATCTGGACAAGTTGTCTCCTAATAGTTAACCATTGTTTATCTGGATGAGTTGTCTCCTAATAGTTAACCATTGTTTATCTGGATGAGTTGTCTCCTAATAGTTAACCATTGTTCATCTGGATGAGTTGTCTCCTAATAGTTAACCGTTGTTTATCTGGATGAGTTGTCTCCTAATAGTTAACCATTGTTTATCTGAACGAGTTGTCTCCTAATAGTTAACCATTGTTTATCTGGACGAGTTGTCTCCTAATAGTTAACCATGGTTTATCTGGACGAGTTGTCTCCTAATAGTTAACCATTGTTCATCTGGATGAGTTGTCTCCTAATAGTTAACCATTGTTTACCTGGACGAGTTGTCTCCTAATAGTTAACCATTGTTTATCTGGATGAGTTGTCTCCTAATAATTAACCATTGTTTATCTGGATGAGTTGTCTCCTAATAATTAACCATTGTTTATCTGGATGAGTTGTCTCCTAATAGTTAATCATTGTTTATCTGGATGAGTTATCCAAATGGTACCATCACCAACAAACCAAGCTGAATTTACTGTAGAATTATGGGGACTTTTAGCACCAATCTGAAGACAATCTGAGGAAGGTTGACTCTTTAGATATGACACAAGTGTTTCAACTACTAAAACAAAAGTGCATTACTGAAAATGGGCAACCTTTCCATGTTCCCCTATTAATTTCAAAGGTCAGACATTGTATTATTGATGGATGTCTTCACTATTGGAGATGAGTATAGAAATTTACATATATAGGTAAAGTTGTTGGTGGTGTAAATAGTTCTAGTACTTTTCATATAAAATTCCATTCAACCACATAAAACACCTTTCCAAAGTCCACTAAAACAGCTGCCACAGACATATATAATGTTCCATCATTTTCTGAATATCATCTTATAGCCAGAGTGAATCTAGTCCCCAAAATCTACCTTTCAAGAAAACGTCTTGGGTTGGGAGATTGAATATGGAAAATTACGTAGTCTTTTCAACAATAAATTAGTATAAATTTTCATTTCTAGTATTGAAAGTGAAATTGGCTAACAATTTCCTAGATACTGCATATCTCTCCCTAGTTTTGAAAAAATGCAGTTACTAAGTTACCCAAGTTGGTAAATGCCCCTTAATATCTACTTTCTTATTTGTATCAAATAATTGTGATAACTATTCTTTTTTTTATGTTTATTTAAAAAAACTTGGGTCAGACCATCATGTTGAGCTGATTTTTTTAATTGGTTAACAAATAACAAAAACAAACCCAACTGCAGCAACTAACATCCGGCTGGAGAATGGCAAAATGCTGATCAGGATGCATAGGAAGGACTGTTATAGACTGTCATATCTCCATAGGTGGAGTATGCATCCACAACATATATTTGGGAACATTGTGAGAGGTCAAGCCTTCAGGGTCTTTAGGTTGTCATGTACTACTTCTGACTTTGGAGGAAGTTTTTCAGATTTGAAGAAAGAGTTTGCCATCAGGGTTACACCCTAGTTGAAGTTGATCAAGCTTGTGCCAGAATAACCAATGAGCATGATAGTAGAGCATGTCCATATTTTTCTGCTCTGTATAGGCAATCAATTAGATCACCTCATAGGCATTGTTGTCCTCCCATTGTTTTGAAAATTTCCCATGGTGTAAATATGGTGAAAGATATAGTTACCAGGAACTGGCATATTTTACAGACTGACAGTAGATGTTCCGATATATTAGCAGATGGCCCTAGATTTGTATATAAGAACCACAGTAATTTAAGGCAACAGTTATGTTTTCCTAGACATGTTATGTCTGGATCTCAAGTTTTGATGGGTACATCTAAATGTCATAAATGCAATTTTTGTCAGTTTATAGATGAGTCTAGGTTCTTTAGACACCCGGTCACGGGCTACTTGTGGAAGTTGAGGGCATCTGCTGATTGCTCCACCAGGAATGTGGTTTATTTAGCACATTGTCAGTGCTGTTATAAATTCTATGTTGGTAAGACCAACAGGAGTTTAAAAGGAAGAATTAGGGACCATGTGTATTACATGAAGAAGCAATATGATTTTATTGCCTTAGCAAAACATGTTTTGTCTACTGGCCCTGAACACAACTTTGTCTTCCAGGTATTATGTGTGATCAGCCCAGGTCTGCGAGGTGGTGATATAGTGACTCGTACTGAGGTGGCTGAATTGGAGTGGATCTTGAGGCTGGGGGCACACCTAGCTATGGGGTTGAATGATCATGTCCCCATTAAGCCTGTATTAAGGAATAAATAGCTGTAAGGCATTTATTGTTGTTTGTTTATATATTTATGAATATTTTTCATGTTTTATTTATTTGCGTTAATGTTTTTATCTTTATTTTTTATTTTTTATCAGATTTTATGCCAGTAAATATTATCTACTTCATATGCCTTTAAGCTGAGAATGTGGCTGCATGAATGTTTGTTTTATTGGCTGTTAAGCTGTTTGAGATGATGTCATTTGTATTCAAGTTATTCTGTCCCCATTCATGTTTGTTTGAAGAAGCGGTATGGTATTACCATGAAACCGCTAACTTTCTTTCTCTGCAATAAAGTTTTTTGGTATGATTACTTGCTAGCTCATCAAGTTTTTGGATTTAGCTGCATATCAAGCTATCTTCTCCCTGCTTTGGAGAATTTTACAGTGGTTAACAAATAAGTTGCAAAATCTATTCTGAGTTTAAAATATGGATGTATAATTTCTGAGTATCCTGTTCGTTAACTTCAATTCCATTGGTTGCAGAATCTCATTTAAGCTTGTTCAGTTGTGAAACAATGAATTATTGAACAATTTCTGACATTCTTCTGCTATAACAAGATTGAAACAGCCAGAGCCTCTAACAACATTACCATTCTGACTTTGCATAATTGTAATGCCTACTTCCTTTGGACATCCACCTAACTTCCTTGGTGGCTTTTGAGAAGTAATTCCTTTTGCCCAACGAAATAGAGTTGTCAGTCCCATTTGTTCCTGAAGTGATATGTATTTTAATGAGCTAATGTTCACATTTATCTCCCTTATTTATGAATTATGCTAGCTGTTGTTGTAGATCTTCCTTTTCATTGTACGTGTTGATATCTACCTTTACTTTACTTTGTTTTTCATTGTATTGCTCATTTCTATATTCTACATTACTTTTCTCGGGGCTGAGACTGAAATAGGTCATTTGCAAATTGTGCTGTACCCCAGTTAATAAATTCAAATAAACAAACAGACACATGCATGAATACATCTATTCTGAAACAGTAACTTTATTATTTATCTGTATTATCTGTGTGTTTATGTTTCTTTTAGTCAACTTAGAAATCTCTATGGCATGTTCCTGAAGGTTTCATTTAAACAGCTCTCCCCTTGTACAATGGCATCAGTTTTTTGATTAACTTGAGTCTAGAAAATCAGGTTTCTATTCTCTTACTTTTCCACTTTCCTTTTGTCTTTCAAATGCAAAGTATTAAACTTCCAAATAAATGTTTTGGCTTGACTAACTATTTCTGCAAGTTTAAATCTAACCAGATTGGGTCAGATAGTGATGATGTTATTACTTCATGCCATATTACCTCACATGTAACATATCTGGATATAAGTTACATGTGAAATCTGATAACAATGACCACCAGTGGAATTTGGTATGAGCTACGTGTGAAATCTACTATCAGTGCCCATCTGTGATGTAAAAACAGATATTTTTTCTGAGGTTGAAGGATTCTTTATATAAGCCTAAAAAGTCCGGCTCCTTCATCAGTTTCTATGAGTTTAATGTTTTTAGGTAACCTTACATTGCCAGGTGGAAACCTATCCATGACTGCATCTAACACTAAATTAAGTCCCAATTTTAAGAGCATTTGGTAAATTATTTATTTATTTGTTTGTTTATTTATTGTCAACTTAAAACTCTGCCAAATAAGGGTACTATTTTCATTATAGCTATAATAAATCCCCAAGCAAAATTTTAACTTTCCTTATATGAAATGAAACTAAAATCTTCCTTCCATCTCCACGTATCCATGACTCAGTTTTGCCCGTTCTGAACCCTTGTGGATTAATGTGATATCCTTTCTTTTGGATAAATTAATGCAACTCATAATTTCCCATTTTCAGAAAAGTTAAAATTTATCAACCTTTTTAATGTTAATTTCTGGTAACAAAACAATATGTGTTTCTAATATTTAATGTGTTCTAGAAAAATAATAGCCTTAGATACTCCTTTAACATTCACTGAGATAAAATAAATAGAAGGATTTATGTATGTTCTCTCTTTTTCAGAATCTTCTCTGGGAACCAGTGTTGTATATTATTTGCTTAGCTTCTCAAACATTTATAAGATAAATAACAATAAATAAGAACCTCAAACTAATAAGTGAAATATAAACACAAACTAATAGATTATCAACCTAGATGTAAACAAAAATGACAAGAAAAAGGAAAAACATAACTACATCATAAAATGTTATACCTACTCTAAAAATAAGAAATGATGAAACTTAGCAAGGCATTATGTGGACCAACAAAGTATTAATCTAAATCTAAAGTCTCTTGTTTACTATACCGTCCTCTACTCTTTACAATACCCCTTCCCATATGTCCAAGGCTGTAAAACAGATAAACATCATTCACTGAACTATAAAACACCAATATACGTTTTATCATAAATTTAATATATCTCCATTTACTTAAATCATTGTAAGCATACAGGCTTCCAAAAGATGTTATTATAAGCCTTATCTAAGAATCCTCAGTACTTATTTCAAACCAAAAACAGGAGCCAAAAACTGGGTGCAAAAACAACAAATATTAAACTACATTCCTGCACTTGCGTAAGGAAAAGAAAAAAAAAAATTAGCACTTTTGTCCAATCTTAATGTGGGATATCTTCAGAATAAATATCTCGATAAAAACATAACCCTTAAATATACTGACAGCACATGATAAAATCCCATGACCTTATAGTCCTAATTATAAGCAGAAATTATTTTACAATTATACAAAAACTGTTGTGTAAGTTTTTTACTGTTTTTTCTTTTTTAACCAGTCTTTAATCCTTTACAAAACATTTAATACCGATAGCTTCATTAGAACCAGGAGACTTATCTGCTTTGAAATGTATGTCCTTTATAGTTTCTCTGGAATTTAATCTGTTCTTAAAGTCAACCCCCAATAATCTAGTGAGTTATGATCTAACACACTAAAATAATACTTGGTACAATATAAACAGCTTTTAGTATGTTTGTATAAAGCATTATTATTATTATTATTATTACTATTATTATTATTATTATTATTATTATTATTGTTGTTATTATTATTATTATTATTATTGTTATTATTATTATTATTATTATTATTATTATTATTATTATTATTATTATTATTATTATTATTGTTATTATTATTATTATTGTTATTATTATTATTGTTATTATTATTATTATTATTATTGTTATTATTATTATTATTATTGTTATTATTATTATTATTATTTTGTTTCGTAGCATAATCATGTTGCTTTATTCCATCAGACAACTTTCTTGTTGTTATCTCTGCATGTTATCCCTGCATAAAAGCATGTACAAATGGAGCATACTCTAACATATATAACTCCAGCAGAGTTACAACTGGAATGATGAAGTGGGGTAATCACTCTGTCTACGTATTCTGTCTGGCATTTTGCTTTGAGGATTAAGGAGCTGTTAACTTGCTGCTTCCTGTGATTTGGTGGTGCAAGGTTTGATTCCCTCAGCCTCCAATGTCTAACTTTCTGACTTTGAGTCACTTAACCAGACATCGCTCCTGGGCTGAGTCTGAAAAAGGTCCATGGGACATCAGTGCTCTTCTCCATAAAATAAATAAATATTTCAAATAAACAAAATGTCCCTCTAGAATATATGTTCATATTCTACATTGTTCACATTTGTAGATACTGAGATTCTTTTCAGTGTTAGGCAAAGGTATCAAGGTACTGTCTGCATGCAGAAGATTTTTAAATTGGCTGCCTTTTTATAAACAAAAGAGGTTTGATTGCTAGTGACAAAAATAAAGCCAGTAGTCTCTCTAAGAATGTTCTACTTATCACTTCTACATTTCTTGATTGTACCACTACCTAGGGACATCTCTAAATAAAAAGACTTGGTGTTCTTATTTCTTTTCTTTTATCTCTAATCTTATCAATAGTCAAAAACAAACGATTTTTGTCATAAACCCTTTCTATAAGCATGTTAACAATAAGTAAAAGTTCATTCTCAAAATTACTCTTAGGTAATTGGTGTAGATACCAGGATAATCTACCCATGTGCTAAATTCTTCTTTATAAATAGAGGATGATAACTAGAGACATGAAAGTAAATATTTACAAAGGTGCTCTTCCTATAAACAGGTCTATCAGATTTTTTCATTGTTGTCGCTATAGTCAATAGTATGGCCAAAAAGTTAGTGTTTCCTCTATAGCGTAAGGAATTTGCTACTGTTCTATAAAAAAAAATACACTTTATGCATCGCCGCTTAGCTAGGGTTAAACTATTCCTGGCACCATAAAGTCTGCTCTTCAAATTTTCCATTAGAACTAGCCAGTTTTTTAGTTTTAGCACTCAAATCTGTTTCTTTGAGCTCAGCACTTGTTCAGAACTCGTTGTAAGCACTAAATAAGCTACAAATTACTACAGCATTCAACTTTCCTCACTTGTCTAGAGAAAAACAGTTTTTAGTATTTAATAAATAAGCACCTATCTAGGCATGTCTAAGGGTCAGCTCCCGGTATTTTCTCCTGTCTACCTGATGAATCTGGGCATCTTATAGTTTCATAGGCTGGTACTAGGCTATCGGCCCTAGGGCCTATACAAGCCTAGCCATAACAATTCCCTGGCTATTTCTTCCCACACTATTTACTTCCTGGACCCCTGTCTAGTAGGGTGACTGACATGATCCCCGGGATGAATTTCCTTTCTCCCATCCAGTCATCAAGGTTCCTTTTGAAGAGGGCCAGAGAGGTGCTCTGCTTGACATGTATGGGCAGTCTATTCCAGAGTCTGGGGAGTCTGTGGGTCAGGAACCTATCCCTCCTGCATGTTTTGTTTATTGTGATGACAAGGTTTAGATCCCTGGAGAGTGTGGCTCTGAGGGATTGGGATTTCTTTAAGTGTAGCATGTCCAACAGCTCTGGGTTTGACATGGCCTTGTATGTTAAGCAGAGATCGCCTCTGAGTAGACAATATGCAACAGAGTATAGCTGGAGTTTTTTAATGCGGTCAGCATAGGGCATCTGCTTTAGGCCTGTGATTCTTTTAGTGAGGCATTTTTGCGGCCTACCCAGTTGTTGCAGATGTCTTGAAAAGTACATACTAAACAGGGAGTTGTATTCTATAATGGGTCTAATGAAGGATGAGTATAGTGGGACAATGACCTCCTTTTTCTGGATGAAAAGCCCTTAGTGATGAGGTGTGCCACATAGAAGGATTTCCTGAGTGTTGTGGTGATGTGGTTATTGAAGATGAGACCGCTGTCAACCTGTGTCCCTAAGTCTCTTATCACACTTTCGGTGTTTAGTGTACTGCCACCTATGTGGTAATTCACGGGTATATGTTTTTTCCCAAAGGGGATAACTATACATTTCTTGGCACTGAGCTTGAGCCCATGGCTCTGGCACCAAGCATCTGTTTCTGTAAGACCCTTTTGTAGAGTATCCACATCATTTGGGGATTCAATAATGGCTCCCAGTTTGCAGTCATCTGCGAACTTTGTTAGCCAGAGTCCCTTAGTGTTGGCCTGTACTTCGGAGAAGTAGATGCCAAACAAGAACAGTCCCAGGACTGAACCCTGAGGTACTCCACTTGTCACTTGTCTGGAGCTGGATTCAGAGTCGGCTACTTTTACAGTGTGGGTTCTGTCAGTAAGCCAGTTGGCAACCCATTGAGTGACGTAGGGATTAATGCCCAGCTTAGTAAGTCTATCTATGATTCCAGAGTGGGGGATGGTGTCAAAGACTTTGGGGAGGTTCATATAGGCTGTGTGGACTGCCTTACCCTCGTCCACAGCTCTGGAAACTGATTTGAAGAAGTCAGTCAGGTTCAGGAGACAAGATCATCTCTTCATGAACACAAACTGGGTGGGGTCCAGTGTTTGAAAGTTGCCAGTGTCTTTGTTTATAGGCTCCATGATAATACATTCCATGGCCTTGAAGATTAGGCTCTTCGGACTGATGGGGCAGTAGTTCCCGGGATCCAAGGTGGATCCCCCCTTGTGGAGTGGGATAACTGTAGCTGTGTGCCACTCAGTTGGCAGGAAGCCTGAGGTGAGGCTATGATTAAACATGACACTTAGGTGAGGTGTCAGTTCATTTTGTAGTTCATGTAATACACAGCCTGGGATGTCATCTGGTCCCATGGATGCTGTATTCTTAGCTTTGGAGAGTGCGTTTTTTACCTATGTGGCCATTATTACTGGAATGTGACAATCTTCCAGTATTGAGATGGGCTGTTTAGGGGGTGAGAGGGGAGTGAAGTTGGCACTGAATTGATCTGCCAGGATATTAGCAATATCCTTGGGATCAGTATATTTAATGCCATTCTATTGTAGCTCAGAGCAGATCTAAGCATTGCCATTTAGATACTTGACATAGGTATAGAATGCCTTGTGCTTGTCTTTGGAATCTTTGGCAATTTTATTTTCATCTTGGGGCAATGCAGCAATTGCCTCATGTACACAGACAACCCTCTCCTACCACCCAACACTACAACCTGTGAGGGATGTACTTATAACCAAACTGGAAGCAAAGCTCTCTTCACCCAAGACTAGATTAGATAGTCAAGAGGAGAAGGTAAACACTTGCACCACACCACACTCATCACATAGTCCCTCAAAACCTGCACCGCCAAAACACACATATAGCAACACAAAACACACACCCACATTCATGGAGGCTCTGAATAAAAATCTGCTCAAGCAACAGAGACCTCCAAAGCAGAAATGCATGCAACCTCCACCCCCCAACATAACCCAAATGACACATAGCCCACAAACTCAGTGTGCCACTCAACCACAGCCCATAAGGCATACCAACAAACCCAACACTCTACTCATAGGTGACTCTGTAGTCAGGCACAGTGATGTTCCACTCATCAGGCTAAACAAGGAGAAAGTTACTGTCAGCTGCGTGTTGGGTGCCAGGATCCGCCACATAACGCACGCACTCAGGTCACTCCACAAGTACAAATATGACTCTGTTATTGTCCATGTTGGTGTGAATGACCTGAGACATACCTCCCTGGACTACATGAAAAGAGACATGGAGGAGCTCTCTGATCTTGTAGCCCAGGCAGGTATGACCCTAGCCCTCAGTTGCATCCTGCCATCACCCAGAATGATACTACAGTACAAGGACAAAATGATTGAATTCAACAATTGGCTAAGCTTCTGGTGTTATTCTAAGGGCATCCAGTATCTGTCTGCCCGGGATGACATGATCAACAGACCACAATGCTTTGCCAGAGATGGCCTGCACCTGTCGCCTTTGGGATTCCGGATACTGGCTAAGGCTCTTGCCACTCCTATAATGCCTTTTTTAGGCAAGGTTCAAATGACAAATTCACCACCGAAACAGGTACAATCAAGCAAAATCTGAGGGTAATGCTACTCAATTCTAGAAGTCTAAACCTCAAAATTCATTCACTCAAGGCACTCCTTAAAATGGAGAACATCGACATCTATGCAGTGACAGAGACCTGGTTCAAGGCTCCAGAGAACACCCCTGCATTACCAGGCTATAATTCATACCACACCTTTCATCCACCTAACCTGTACCGAAACACTAAAGGTAGAGTCGTGTCCACATTCATTAAGGATATCCACACCTCCAGGCTAGTTGCTCAGCATAATGCATCTGAGATTATCCAAGTGCAACTAACTCTGGGCAAGACCGCAATCCAAATTGTAACTTGCTACAGATCCCCCACCATGCCCCAGGATTCCCACACCTCATTTCTTGATACACTGGAAAATATTAGTGTATAACCCAACACCCTAATAATGGGCGATTTCAACTACCCCACCATTAACTGGGACAACTACTCATGTACCAACTCTTTTGCTCAACGTTTTCTGGAATTCATAAATTCCAATACCTTGGATCAACTTATCCACACCCCCACCAGGGGCAGCAATATCCTAGACCTGGTCATTACCAACACGGGCGACCGGTGTTCACAGAGGTCAATTCTTCGTTGGTCATATCCGACCACAAGCTAATCATCCTAGGCATCCACATCCTGCCCCCAACCCCATTAGGGGAATCCACCGTAAAAAATTTCTCGAAAGCCAACTTCACGCTTCTTAAGACAGAAGTAGCAAACTTCACAACACCCATGCAGACGGACAATAGAGGTACGACTGCTGAATCCTACACAAATGCACTTTATAAGCACTTACATGAGTGCATGGATCGTGCTATCCCTAACAGAACCAAGATGCTATCCTCCAAAAAAAGGAAGCCAATCTGGTGGTCTCCTGCCATAAACAAACTCTACAACAGAAGAAAGAAACTGTTGCAAAAAAGAGTAAAATCCCATGACTGGAAGAACTCCCTGGTCAGCCTCAGTAAGAAGCTGAGATCCCTCATAAAATCCTCCAAAGCTAGTTATGAAAACAAAATCGCCACTGATTCTAAAGACAACCACAAAGCATTCTATAGCTATGTCAAGAATCTCAATGGCAACATTCAGATCTGCTCTGAGTTACAGCACAATGGCACTAAATATACAGAGCCAACTGATATTGCCAACATCCTGGCAGATAGGTTCAGTGCTAAGTTTACCACCCCCCCAAAGGGCCCATCTCTATACCAGAAGAATGCAAAGTTCTTGTAATCACAGCTGCACAGGTAAAAAACACACTTTCCAAAGCCAAGAACACAGCATCCATGGGACCTGACAACATCCCAGGCTGCGTTCTACATGAACTACAGAATGAACTGGCACCCCACCTAAGCACCATGTTCAATCATAGCCTCACCTCAGGCTTTGTGCCCACTAAATGGTGCACAGTGATGGTTATCCCACTTCACAAAAGGGGAGCCACCACGGACCTCAGGAACTACTGCCCCATTAGCCTAACGAGCCTGGTCTGGAAGGCCATGGAACGTATTATTGTGGAACTTATAAACAAAGACTTTGGTAATCTCCAACTATGGACCCTACCCAGTTTGGGTTTGTAAAAGGCAGATCATGTCTCTTAAACCTGATTGACTTCTTTGAAGCAGTCACCAAAGCCGTAGATGAGGGTAAGGTGGTTCACACAGCCTGTCTAGATCTCACCAAGTCTTTTGACACCATCCCCCACTCTGGAATTATAGATAAACTCACTAAACTAGGTATAAATCCCTATGTCACAAGATGGGTTGCCAACTGGCTCACTGACAGACCCACACTGTTAAAGTAGCAGACTCCAAATCCGACTTCAGACCAGTGACAAATGAAGTACCACAGGATTCAGTCCTGGGTCCTTTCCTGTTTGGTATCTACTTTTCTGAAGTACAGTCTAACACAGAAGGTCTTTGGTTAATGAAGTTCTCAGATGACTGCAAATTAGGAGCCATAATTGAAACTCCTAACGATGTGGACATCCTACAAAAGGGCCTCACTGAGACAGATGCTTGGTGTCAAAGCCATGGCCTCAAGCTCAGTGCCAAAAAAGTGCATTGTCATCCCCTTTGGTAAAACTCTATACCCATGAGCTACCACATAGGTGGTAATCTACTTAACAACGAAAGTGTGATACGAGACCTTGGGACACAGGTGGACATTAGTCTCTCCTTTGATAATCATATTGCCACAGTAGTCAGGAAATCCTTCTACGTGGCACACCTCATCACAAAAGGTTTCTCATCCAGGAAAAAAGAGGTCATTGTACCCCTCTACTAGTCCCTCATTATACCTATTATAGAGTACAACGCCCCTTTTGGTATGTACTTCACAAGACATTTACAACAACTGGAAAGGCCACAGAAATACCTGACAAAGAGGATTGCAGGCCTCAAACAGATACCCTACGCAGACCACCTCAAAAACTCCAGCTTTGCTCCATTGCATATTGCCTACTCAGAGGCGATCTCTGCCTAACATACAATATGTCAATATGTCAAACCCGGAGCTGTTGGACATGCTCCACTTAAAGAAATCCCGATCCCTCAGAGCTACACACTCTAGGGACCTAAGCCTTGTCACCACAATAAACAGAACATGATGGAGGGATAGATTCCTGTCCCAGAGACTTCCCATACTCTAGAACAAACTACTTATCTATATCAAACAAAGCTCCTCATTAGCACTCTTCAAGAAAAATCTTGATGATTGGATGGGAAATAGGAAATTCACCCCAGGATCACCTCTGTGGCTCTGCTCGACTGGGGTACAGGAAAATAATTTTCTTTGGTGGCGAAAGCCAGGGTACCTTTTTGGCTAGGCTTGTATAGGCCCTAGGGCCAATAGCCTAGTACCTACCTAGGAACCTATGAAAATTGGAAAAAGCATGAAGTGACATTCAACTGTCTAATTACAGATCACTGTATTGTACTGTTCCATATTAAATAAAACAAACAGATTGTTCACAAATCTTCTATAAAAAGTAACACTCTGAAACAGGGGGGTTTCATTATAAAACACTGACCACTTCAGCCTAAAATCAAATTGGCAAAGGCTGAAGTAACAGCAGCCCCATGGAGACATATTTAAGCTGTTGATAATGTTTACAGTTAAAAATGAAAAAATATTCTTTAAAATAAATTGCAAAAGGAAGCAGACAGTACTGATGAATCATGCACAATAATCCCTCAGTGCATATGGAACCTATGCATGTGCCCTGCTATTTCAGAGTTTTTTTTTTTTTTTTTTTTAACAACATGATATTCTGAGAGTTCATTACTGAGGAGGTCAGAAATAATCATTCAGATGTACCCAGTGCAGGTTGACTCAAGGGGAGAAAAAGTCCCTCACTATCTTCAAATCCAACTTAAATAATTTGATGTAAAACCACAAATTTACTCCAGGTCTAGGATCCTCTAGCCATTATAGACCGGGGGTGGGGGGTAATTAGTTAGATTTATTAGTGGGACTGCATTGGCTAGGCTAAAAAATGTTGAAATGACTTTTTTGCCTAATAGCAACCTATAAACCTATAGAGTCTCTGTCACTGATGCTGAGCCATTTAAAAAACAGAATGCATAGGTAAGTCATTAGTGATATTTTGCTCCTGATTGATGTTTTGCAGTTCCTGAACTGTTAAGATTTTTTTTTTCCTGAGAAATTCAGTAGAATGTACTCAAGACAAACTGGAACGGACCACCACAATAAATGGATAGAATCAAATAATCTTTAATCGGACAAGCGCTTTCGCGTGTAAAACACGCTTCTTCAGATCCTTTATACAAAATAATAATCTAAAATGCAGTACTTATATACTCTAAAACAGACACACCTCTCCAATAAAATATACAACTAATTAAACAATTAAGTAATTAATTAATCAAATGAGCAATCTGTTCTAAAATGCTAAAAACATCTATTGCACTGTTCATCATCTTAAAAGCTTCTCAAAAGCAGCTAGGATATAGAAATGGCGTAAAGCCACAACAGACATAAGTAGAACTTAATACCAAAAATGATGTCAAAACTGTCTTGAGCATAAAACATAAATTAACATAAGAATGCTAACATATCATAAAATACGATGCCTAACACTGTTTGTTGTCTCCATAGAGCCTTGTCAAAAGCTCTTCTTTCTACAATATAAATTGTATTTGCCAATATGACTGCTATAGGAGAGTGAAAATGCCTATGCATAACAGCAAAAAATGCATATACACAACAGCAAAAAATAGCAAAAAATAGCAAAAAATACATATATACAAAAGCAATAATCACGCATCACCTTGCTCAACAATTCCTTTAAAATTGTCTGAGATAACTACCAAATAACTAAAATTCAGTAGAATCTTCTCCCTCTACTTTCTCAGGAACACCAATGGTTCTTAACTTATTTTGCCATATATCATTCTCAAGGAAGGTTGCTTAATGTACTTTCCAGTCTAGCAGACCACACATTGAACTCTTAGATCTATTAGAGGAAAGGCCAAAATATGCCTGTGGTCTGTATTGTTTCCCAGATGTTGCTGTAATGTCTCTTGAATGCTTTGTAGTTGGATACCATAACTTGCAGCTGTAGTTCTGATTATTTGCAAACAAGAAACAGCTTGTTGCATTAAGCATGTAAGGGTTTCTATCATTACCCTGATCACTTTAATGTCTTCTGAAGAATTTGAAGCAGATATGGCCAAGACACCATGCAGATCAAGGCAGGCTTCTGTGAATTAATTAAATACCTGGATATTCTGTAAAGGCTTGTAACAGCTGAGGCACTAGAGAATTTACTTCTGGTTTTTTTTTGTTTGTTTGTTTTAATAAGTGTCCGAGATTGCTCTACAATTTTGACTCAATTGTCCTATACAATTTGTGTGGTTTTACATTGAATTCTGCATTTTTTGGTGGCTTTATTTACTTAATATGTCCTCTTGATAAGAAATAAACTGCAAAACTTCTGGCGTACTATTACTCTTAGGTAATTTTGTAGATCTTGCAGAAATTAGTTCTTTTATGTAGCAATCTCACATTAAAAGTCAGAAACAGGCATATTCTAAAGAAACTGCAAAGCAAATGGTGAAAACACTACATTTTGGTTCAAAAACTAATTGAGGGACAGAAGCTTTCACATCTACAGTAATACCATACCCTAAGATGGGAATACTTGGTACTGGAGTACCTTAGGGCTCAGTCTTAGGTCCTCTGTTCTCCCTATTTATTAATGATATTACTCTGTACTTACCTAACCCCTTAGGGCTCAGTCTTAGATCCCCTGTTCTCCCTGTTTATTAATGATATTATTCTGTACTTACCTCACCCCTTAGGGCTCATCTTAGGTCCCCTGTTCTCCCTATTTATTAATGATATTGCTCTGTAATTACCTAACCCCTTAGGGTTCAGTCTTAGGTCCCCTGTTCTCCCTATTTATTAATGATATTACTCTGTACTTACCTAACCCCTTAGGGTTCAGTCTTAGATCCCCTGTTCTTCCTATTTATTAATTATATTACTCTGTACTTACCTAACTTCTTAGGGTTCAGTCTTAGATCCCTGTTCTCCCTCTTTATTAATGATATTATGCTGTACTTACCTAACCTCTTAGGGCTCAGTCTTAGGTCCCCGGTTCTCCCTATTTATTAATGATATTACGCTGTACTTACCTAACCCCTTAGGGCTCAGTCTTAGGTCTCCTGTTCTCCCTATTTATTAATGATATTACTCTGTACTTACCTAACCCCTTAGGGTTCAGTCTTAGGTCCCCTGTTCTCCCTATTTATTAATGATATTACTCTGTACTTAACTAACCCCTTAGGGCTCAGTCTTAGGTCCCCTGTTCTTCCTATTTATTAATGATATTACTCTGTACTTACCTAACCCCTTAGGGCTTAGTCTTAGGTCCCCTGTTCTCCCTATTTATTAATGATATTACTCTGTACTTACCTAACCCTTAGGGCTCAGTCTTAGATCCCCTGCTCTCCCTATTTATTAATGATATTACTCTGTACTTACCTAACTCCTTAGGGCTCAGTCTTAGGTCCCTTGTTCTCCCTATTTATTAATGATATTACTCTGTACTTACCTAACCCCTTAGGGCTCAGTCTTAGGTCCCCTGTTCTCCCTATTTATTAATGATATTACTCTGTACTTCCCTAATCCCCTAGGGTTCAGTCTTCGATCCCCTGTTCTCCCTATTTATTAATGATATTACTCTGTACTTACCTAACCCCTTAGGGCTCAGTCTTAGGTCCCCTGTTCTCCCTATTTATTAATGATATTACTCTGTACTTACCTAACCCCTTAGGGCTTAGTGTTAGGTCCTCTGTTCTCCCTATTTATTAATTATATTACTCTGTACTTACCTAACCCTTAGGGCTCAGTCTTAGATCCCCTGTTCTCCCTGTTTATTAATGATATTATTCTGTACTTACCTAACCCCTTAGGGCTCAGTCTTAGGTCCCCTGTTCTCCCTATTTATTAATGATATTACTCTGTAATTACCTAACCCCTTAGGGTTCAGTCTTAGGTCCCCTGTTCTCCCTATTTATTAATGATATTACTCTGTACTTACCTAACCCCTTAGGGTTCAGTCTTTAAGATACCACACACCCAGCTAGTTTCCCCTGCCTTATTATATACTGTAACAATAAACCGTTCTATTTTTGATTACGGAGGTGGGTATCAGGTGGTGTCCCAAAATTGAATTATGGTATACTAACTAAAAGATGTTAGGTCCTCTGCCTCATTTAATATAACCTACACCTAACCTGGGGCTCACTGAAAACCCCTGGTCCGTGACAAATGAATTCTTTGATCCAACCATTAGGGGAAATAAAGGTCGGGTTGCCAATAGAAAAATTTCGAAATACACTTGGATAAGCTTAGGTCCTGCTCTGTAAATGATTTATGTATAATTGTTATTTAAAAATGCCTGTTTCAATTTATCATTTTAGATTGTACTTTTGTGATGGTTTGGCCCTTTATTATCTAGAAGGACAACACTCTGACTTACAGTTGGGTCTGTCTTAAGATTGCCTGTGCTCCAATTTATGAATGTATTCTGCCTCATTAGAGAATTTTGGGAAAACTGGTAGTTCTAGAGATTGTTAAGACAGAAACTAGAGCAACCTTTGGGCAAAGTATTAGGCCTAGTACTCTATCTTTAATGAATATGGTGGTTTAATAGACAGGGCTTGAAGCTCTGAGACTCTTCTCTGAAGTAATAGCCACTAAGAATGCGTTTTCCATGACAGATATTTTAATTCAGTAGCAGCCGGTTCAAAGGGGAGATTAATCAGCACTAAATCAAGATCCCCGGAGGTGCAGGATGAAAACTGGTGGTCTTAACAGACTGCACCTTTAATGAATGTTATGTATAGCCTGCCGCACACCAAAGGAGGATGCGAGGATTCATGGAATTTAGAGATAGCAGCTAGTTGAACTTTAATAGTTGAGACAGAAGATCCCTGATTAAATAGGGATGTTAAGAATTTAAAACCTCTGGGACAGGAGCAGTGATAGGGTCTAAGCCCTGAGTTGAGCCCAGATAGCAAACCTCTTCCACTTACTGAGGTACAATTTGTTAGTGGTGGGTTTTGGGCAAGACAAAATGTGAACAACTTCGGTCTAGTGTGTGCTTCTGACTAAGGTCGGAAGTGGAGGAGCCAAGCTGTCAATTTCAGAGATTGAAGGGACTGATGCCAATGTCCCGACTGATGGATTAGCAATCCGGGATCAGGTCTAAGGTCCACGGATCGCCACCATGCTTTTTCAGGTAAGGAAACCATATCTGCGAGGCCAGTATGGGGCAATCAGAATCATTGAAGACCTTAGCTGAGAAGCTTTTGAATGACTTTGGGAAGGAGTGGATTGGAGGAAAAGCATAAAGCAACCTTGCCAGTTGACTAGAGATCCTGGCTACTTCCTGATGTGGAATCAAGGAGAAAACCTTTGGCACTTGGTGTTTTGTGAGCAAATAGGTGCACGCCCCATCTCTTGAAAACCTGGGCTGCTACTTGCGGTTTAGAGACCATTCTGAGAGAGAATTGTCCTGCTTAATTTGTCCAATACATTTGACTTTCCGGGATGTGGGTCGCTACCAAGAAGGTTGGTAGCTACAGCCCATTCCACACTCTCATGGCCTCTCTGCAAAGGGATACGATCTGGTCCCTCCTTGTTTGTTCAGATACCAAACCACCGACATGTTGTCTGTGTGGATGGCATGATACCCTGAGGAAGGAACTTGTGTAAGGCCTGTAGGGATAGAAGTACAGCCCTCATCTCCAACACGTTGATGTGGAGAAGAGCTTTCGAAGCCAGGAGCCCTGAACTAGCCTGCCCAGACAATGCCCCCCACCCTATCTGGGAGGCATCTGTCCAGGGTAACCCTGGAGGGAGAACAAAGGGTTTCCCTGATCAAGTTGGATGTCTGAAGCCACCAGCCAGGTCCCTTTGCATATTTCCGTAATCATGATGTGATGATTGAGGAGATCTTGAAGGCCATTGAGTTGATAAGAGCCACTGAAGAATCCTCATGTGTAACCTTGCTAGAGGAACTAAAAGACCGTGGCAGACATTGAGCCTAGAACCTGTAGGACCATCCTGGCTGGGGCTTTGGATCTCGAGATCAGAGCTTGAACTTGGCCCTGTAAGGTTGGATCCTTTCGCAGGAAGAAAGACGCATCAATCTTGAGTCTATCTCTGCTCCTATAAACTTTATGCTGAGAGGGCAGCAAGACAGACTTTGACCAATTGAATGTAATCCAGGAAACACCCAGAGATGGTGGCTTTGAGGTTGTCCATAAGTAGATGCCTGGTGGTGGCAGTCAGGAGCCAGTCGAGATAGGGAAACACTTGGAATCCAAGGCTCCTCAGGTGAGCCGACTACTGCCAAACACTTGGTGAACACCCTGGGCTGTGGTGAGACCAAAGGGCAGGGCACAAAATTGGTAATGACTGGCTCCCAGGCTGAAGCGAGATACCTCCTGGAAACGCCTGGAAAATTTGGGTATTGGCATTCGAATTTGGATTGCGGATAGGTTCAGTCTGCTGAGATCCAATATTGGTCTCAGGTCCCCTGTCTTTTGGCACTAAAAGAACCTGGAGTAATTTCCTGATCCGATTTGGTCTGTTGTAGATCCCTGTTCTTCCTATTTATTAATTATATTACTCTGTACTTACCTAACCCCTTAGGGTTCAGTCTTAGATCCCTGTTCTCCTCTTTATTAATGATATTATGCTGTACTTACCTAACCTCTTAGGGCTCAGTCTTAGGTCCCTGTTCTCCTATTTATTAATGATATTACCTGTACTTACCTAACCCCTTAGGGCTCAGTCTTAGGTCCCTGTTCTCCCTATTTATTAATGATATTACTCTGTACTTACCTAACCCCTTAGGGCTCAGTCTTAGGTCCCCTGTTCTCCTATTTATTAATGATATTACTCTGTACTTACTAACCCCTTAGGGTTCAGTCTTAGGTCCCCTGTTCTCCTATTTATTAATGATATTACTCTGTACTTACCTAACCCCTTAGGGCTTCAGTCTTAGGTCCCCTGTTCTCCTATTTATTAATGATATTACTCTGTACTTACCTAACCCTTAGGGCTCAGTCTTAGATCCCCTGTCTCCTATTTATTAATGATATTACTCTGTACTTACCTAACCCTTAGGGCTCAGTCTTAGGTCCCTGTTCTCCTATTTATTAATGATATTACTCTGTACTTACCTAACCCCTTAGGGCTCAGTCTTAGGTCCCTGTTCTCCTATTTATTAATGATATTACTCTGTACTTACCTAACCCCTTAGGGTTCAGTCTTCGGTCCCCTGTTCTCCCTATTTATTAATGATATTACTCTGTACTTACCTAACCCCTTAGGGCTCAGTCTTAGGTCCCCTGTTCTCCCTATTTATTAATGATATTACTCTGTACTTACCTAACCCCTTAGGGCTTAGTGTTAGGTCCTCTGTTCTCCCTATTTATTAATGATATTACTCTGTACTTACCTAACCCTTAGGGCTCAGTCTTAGATCCCCTGTTCTCCCTATTTATTAATGATATTACTCTGTACTTACCTAACCCCTTAGGGCTCAGTCTTAGGTCCCCTGTTCTCCCTATTTATTAATGATATTACTCTGTACTTACCGAACCCCTTAGGGCTCAGTCTTAGGTCCCCTGTTCTCCTATTTATTAATGATATTACTCTGTACTTACCTAACCCCTTAGGGCTCAGTCTTAGTCCCCTGTTCTCCTATTTATTAATGATATTACTCTGTACTTACCTAACCCCTTAGGGCTCAGTCTTAGGTCCCTGTTCTCCTATTTATTAATGATATTACTCTGTACTTACCTAACCCCTTAGGGCTCAGTCTTAGTCCCCTGTTCTCCTATTTATTAATTATATTACTCTGTACTTACCTAACCCTTAGGGCTCAGTCTTAGATCCCCTGTTCTCCCTGTTTATTAATGATATTATTCTGTACTTACCTAACCCCTTAGGGCTCAGTCTTAGGTCCCCTGTTCTCCCTATTTATTAATGATATTACTCTGTACTTACCTAACCCCTTAGGGTTCAGTCTTAGATCCCCTGTTCTCCCTATTTATTAATGATATTACTCTGTACTTACTTAACCCCTTAGCGCTCAGTCTTAGGTCCCCTGTTCTCCCTATTTATTAATGATATTACTCTGTACTTACCTAACCCCTTAGGGCTCAGTCTTAGTCCCTGTTCTCCTATTTATCAATGATACTACTCTGTACTTACCTAATCCCTTAGGGCTCAGTCTTAGGTCCCCTGTTCTCCTATTTATTAATGATATTACTCTGTACTTACCTAACCCCTTAGGGCTCAGTCTTAGGTCCCCCGTTCTCCCTATTTATTAATGATATTACTCTGTACTTACCTAACCCCTTAGGGCTCAGTCTTCGGTCCCCTGTTCTCCCTATTTATTAATGATATTACTCTGTACTTACCTAACCCTTAGGGTTCAGTCTTAAGTCCCCTGTTCTCCTGTTTATTAATGATATTACTCTGTACTTACCAACCCCTTAGGGCTCAGTCTTAGGTCCCCTGTTCTCCTATTTATTAATGATATTACTCTGTACTTACCTAACCACCTTAGGTTCACTATGATCCCTTTTCCTATTTATTAGAGAAATACTTGTAATTACCTTGCCCTTAAGAATTCAGTTTAAGATACCTGTTCAACCTGTTTCCATTAAAAACTCAATTACGTTCCAAAACAGTAATAACATGCTGTTCTCTACCACAAATAGGCTACCTTCCACACTTGCAAATCATTTTAACTTGCAACTTAAAAGTCTAAATTTTTTCCAACTAATTGTCTAAAATAGTACCTTCGAAAATCATTGTTAATACTAAAGTTAATCCCTAGCAAATTTTAATACTGATCAATAAATCATAACCAGATATTGTTACAACCAAAGTTTTGGCACAATAAAATGTTGTTATAGACGTTCACATCTTTTCTCTCCAACACATACCCTCAACTATCCAGAATTCTCAGAATGGCAGGACTTTGACCCATATGTTATAGTCTGTTCCTTATAAAATTTGTGGTTTTCTCACTGAGTATTGTCATCACTAAATGATAGACATTTGAGTTTCAAACATCATATCCTTCAGAAAATATATGTTAATGCAAAACCTGTTAATCTAGCAAATTTCTAATATGTAGTTACAATTTTTAAAATCTGCCCTATTTTTGGGCCTTTGTCCCCAATTTCTTGCACTAAGTGTTTAAGAGGTGGGAAGACTGGCTTTAACCAAAAGTGTCCTAATACCCATGCAAAGGTATGTCCTACACCTGATAGCCATTCACTCTCTATGCAACACCCGCAAACTTCAAATAGCTGAAAATAAAATATTTAGATATGCCCTCCATGCAGCTATTAAGTGCTGCCACTGCATCCTATATAAGACATACAGGCTGCACATTAGTAGCAGATGCATTTACCTTATTTAAAATTCTGACACTTGCATATAGTCCTCCCTTAAAAGTCTAACCCAAATAAGAGAATGAAGACCTACTCCCTTAGAAGCAGCCAAGAAACCTCACTCACACTAATCAGACCAAGATTCAAGCATTGACATGGAGGAAAATTACTTCTGTAGAATAGGGCCAGACATATAGAATCAAATTTGTGGTCATTAATACATCAGATCCATGAAAAACACTATATAGACAAAGAAACCATTGGCCATTTGGAAAAAGAAGTGACTGAGGAAGTGAAAAAATATAAAGAACAAAATCTAGAGAGTTTTGAAAGGTATAAAAAAGAAATATGGACATGGGAAAGAAAGAGAGATTTGATATGGTGCAATATTTATGCAAAGGAGAAAGCTAAATTAATCAATACAAAAAAGGCAGCCCCAAAGATATTTGAAGAGAAATACAGGCAATGGCATCTGGACATGGAAAATTTTACAATAACAAAAAACAAAACAAAAATAAAATCACCAAGAGGGAACATAGAACAGGAGATTAGTTAAGTAGAAGTTAATAAAATAGAAGCTAAAGTTATGAAATACTTGGTAATTGAAGGATTTAGTATAGAAAGTCTAACACAGGCTATATCACAGCATGATGGAACAACGAGTCCCCAAAGTAATGAGAAACATAAGGATCAGGAGACGTCAAAAGAATAAATGTGGACATGGGAAAGAAAAACAGATTTAATATGGTGTAATATTTATGCAAAGGAGAAAGCAAAAACTAATTAATACAAAAAGAGCAGCACCAAAGATATTTGAAGAGAAATACAGGCAAAGGCATCTAGACATGGAAAATTTTACAAAACAAAAAAATAAGAAAACAAAGAGAAAAAGTATAAAAGAGGATTAGTAATGGAGAAGTTAAAGAAATAGAAACTGAGGTTATGGATTACCTGTGAAGTGAAGGATTTAATGTAGAAAATTAAACTCAGATAACATCACAGCAGGATAGAACAATGAACACTCAAATTAAGGAGAAACCAGTGGAGCAGGAAGCATCTGATCAATTGCCATACAAAGATACTTTGGAGCCTTCCACAGCAAACAGCACAAATGTTTAGTTGGAGCTGGACAGCAAGGGAAGGAACAGGAAACTGTGGCAACTCAGACACAGTCAATGCTGAGGAGTGATAGGCCAGTGAGTTCCCATATGAAAGAGCAATGGATGACATGGGATGAAATTGAAGAGAATGCTGTACAGGAGGAAGGTCTGGCACTTTCTATAGAATGACCTGAGTTTGGAAATGACTCCTTTTTGGGTCCCCTGTCTTTTTGGCACTAAAAGAACCTGGAGTAATTTCCTGATCCGATTTGGTCTGTGGGGACCGTTGGATGACTCCTTTTGTAGCAGCTTTGAAGCTTCTGCGGCTGCTATTTCCCTTTGACTGGGTGGTGGGTCCGGGATTCTCTTGGACGGAGGGGTGAGTATTTGAATGGGATGGTGTAACCTCCGGCAATTATCCAAGCACCCATCTGTCCTGAGTGATTGACTCCCAGGCTTTTAGGTGCTTGGCAACGACACCCGACTGGCTCCGAGCAGCACAGCCGGGCAATCCCTCATGTCGTGGGAGGCTGAAGAGCCACGAAAGGACTCATGGGGTCTCCAGAATTGCGGGCCCTCTGCCGCCTCTGGGACGGCGTCTCCTGAAAAATTTCCCGCCCTCTGCCTCTGGACGGGAATCTTCCTGCTGTTGGGAGAAAAACTTGCAGATTTCCGAACCACATTTTCCCTCCTTTGGCCTTGGGGTAAGGCCAGGGAGTGGAATAACGGCCCCTACGGCAGATAACGTTTTCCCTCTTGCTCACAGCGGGTAAGGGTGTCTTTCACCTTGGGTCCAAACAATGAGGACCCATCAAAGGGAGCGTCGAAGGAAGACTTGAAGGCCTCCAAACTGACACAAGCGGAGCCAGGCCTGTCTTCACGAGAGCCACGCCTGTGCCTGCCGCTCTACCCCCCTTCGGCCGCATAGGATATGAGCCTCATGGACGAGTTAGCAATTGACGCCAGGATAGCCAACTGAGAGCTAACGGACTGGGCTAGCTGCTCAGGTAGGTTACCCGAGAGGAGTCTGACAACTCCTTGACCAGATCCCTCTGAAGCCTAGTAAAATGTGCCAAATAATTCAGAGACCTTAAGGTAAAGGCCGCTGAAGTCAGGGTGCGCTTCCGCACCTATCCATACTCCTAGACTCCTTATTAGGAGGATGGATGGACGCTGAAGCCTCTGCCACGCCCTGCTGTGTAGCAGATGCCACCACCATGGCATCTACAGCCACGCCTTTAGTAAGGAACTCCTTCTCGGGGGGAGCAGATAAGAATTTGTTTGGACGAGAAGGGACTGGTTCCACAGTATCCGGGTGTTCCCACGCCCTTCGACAAACTAAATCCAGAAGCTCGTCGAAGGGCGGAGACACCCAGGAGGCGGAGGGCTGAGCCCCAAAGGCCTTGAGGAGCACTGATTCGTCCGCAGAGGGGGGTTTGGACATCCAGCCGCCTCGTTGTTTGAGGATCTCTAAGATGTCTGCAAAGGAGACATCATCAGAGGACGACTTAGGGGACCCCTCTGCATCATCCATATCCGTGTCCGATGTGATAGACTCGGGGGGTCCACGTGCTTCCTCTTACACGATCTCTTCCTTGGGGGTTCCCCTGGAGATGACTCAAAAACCCTCAGGAAGAGGGGAACCCCACTGGGGTAACCTCAGGCCTCGGGGCTCCGCTGGCCACAGACAGGAACTACCAAAGACCCAGTCTCCACGCCCAGGAAGGTGCTGGTAAAACCGGAGATGGCAAGAGGATTTGGCCAAGGCACTCCTCATGGCTCTGAAAGCCGGACCTCCAGAATCCTGGGAGCGTCCAGTCTCCGGGCCATGATAGTAGACGGAAGTCCCGCAGCCGACGCATCGAGAGGGAGGCTCGGAACCGAAAGCATGGGTCCCGGAACATCACCCTGGGGTCCAGGCGAAGGTGTGCGCGTACCAAACTCGGACCCGAGGGCCCGGTTGGAGTAAGGGTCGGAGCCGACCCTGAGATCTCCACCGGCTCCAAGAGCACCTGCTCCGACGGAGCCGAAGCAGTCGGAGGAGGAATAGCAATGGGATGGGTCATGGCCATCGGCTCCGAAGCCAACTGGGTCGGAGCCGAAACAAATTTTTGGAAGACTGGGGACTGGAAAAGTCTTTGGAGCACCCTGTCTATATCAGAATCCGACATTCTCGAAGACCGAGAGGAAACAGAACGGGTTCGAGAAGACCTCTCCCTCGGCCCCAAGGGACTAGGGGACCGGCTCCGAGGCGACTCGATGAGAATCGGCGCCGAGGAAACACACACACCAGATTCCATCGGTGCCGAGGAGGAAGTGTCTGAGCGGGTGACCCTTGTCGGCTCCGAGAGCAGTGGAGCCGACGAAGGTGACCCGCCTCTCGATGCCCCAGCCATCGGCTCCGCCCGAGGAGTCGATACTGGAGGCATCGAGGCAGAGCGTTCCGACCTCGCTCCAAGTCTTTGGAGCCGAAGGAGAGGCCTGCCTAGGTCTCTTGGCAGTCGGATCCGACGGACTGGTCGGAGCCGAAGCCCTTTTCTTTTTGGCAGGAGTCGGAGCGGAAGACAAGGCTTCTTCAAAAGAGGGTTTAATCAACCCTTTAAGAATTAATTTATTTTTCCTCTCCTGGAGGACCCTAGAGGAAAAAGCGTGACATACGCTGCATGACTCCTGCAAGTGCTTAGCCCCTAAACAATAAACACAAAGTAGATGGTCATCAGTAACAGACATCTTAAAAGCACATTTAGTACATTTTTTAAAGCCCGAAGGCCTAGGGGCTTGAGACATAATGTTAACAATTCCTGACAGGAAATTTAACCACTGTAGAATCGCTTAGACAAAAAAAACCGAAGGCTTACAGAAACTGTGTAAACACAACCTTAGGTGTAATAACCGGGAACTTTAACACAGTAAAAAGTTCAGTTATAGAGTTTGACCGAAAAGGCCCTGGATTGAAAGGGGCGCCAAAACAAACTCTACCCAATCACACACAATAAATTCCAGTACTCAATCGAACACAATTAGCAATAGCAATAGCAATAGCAATAGCCGTTAAAACGGCTTTTGTGAAATACAAGCACAAAAACTGACAGAAAAGTAGTTAATAAAAGCTACTCAGCCCAGCCAGCTCGAGACCACGTCCTTGCAGTTAAGCGGCAAACGAGATCTGGGGGACTGTTGGTGGTGCATCCTGGGATATAGTAAGCTCAGCCAATAAGAGACTTCGCTCTTTGGCATAGGCGTGCCGAGTCGGAGCCGAGGGATCGGCTCCGAACCCATCATTCAGAATGTAGGCGAGATAGGATCACATAACATCACTACATTTTGGTTCAAAAACTAATTGAGGGACAAAAGCTTTCACATCTACAGTAATACCATACCCTAAGATGGGAATACTTGGTACTGGAGTACCTTAGGGCTCAGTCTTAGGTCCTCTGTTCTCCCTATTTATTAATGATATTACTCTGTACTTACCTAACCCCTTAGGGCTCAGTCTTAGATCCCCTGTTCTCCCTGTTTATTAATGATATTATTCTGTACTTACCTCACCCCTTAGGGCTCATCTTAGGTCCCCTGTTCTCCCTATTTATTAATGATATTGCTCTGTAATTACCTAACCCCTTAGGGTTCAGTCTTAGGTCCCCTGTTCTCCCTATTTATTAATGATATTACTCTGTACTTACCTAACCCCTTAGGGTTCAGTCTTAGATCCCCTGTTCTCCCTATTTATTAATTATATTACTCTGTACTTACCTAACCCCTTAGGGTTCAGTCTTAGATCCCCTGTTCTCCCTCTTTATTAATGATATTATGCTGTACTTACCTAACCTCTTAGGGCTCAGTCTTAGGTCCCCTGTTCTCCCTATTTATTAATGATATTACGCTGTACTTACCTAACCCCTTAGGGCTCAGTCTTAGGTCTCCTGTTCTCCCTATTTATTAATGATATTACTCTGTACTTACCTAACCCCTTAGGGTTCAGTCTTAGGTCCCCTGTTCTCCCTATTTATTAATGATATTACTCTGTACTTAACTAACCCCTTAGGGCTCAGTCTTAGGTCCCCTGTTCTTCCTATTTATTAATGATATTACTCTGTACTTACCTAACCCCTTAGGGCTTAGTCTTAGGTCCCCTGTTCTCCCTATTTATTAATGATATTACTCTGTACTTACCTAACCCCTTAGGGTTCAGTCTTAAGTCCCCTGTTCTCCCTATTTATTAATGATATTACTCTGTACTTACCTAACCCCTTAGGGCTCAGTCTTAGGTCCCCTGTTCTCCCTATTTATTAATGATATTACTCTGTACTTACCTAACCCCTTAGGGCTCAGTCTTAGGTCCCTTGTTCTCCTATTTATTAATGATATTACTCTGTACTTACCTAACCCCTTAGGGCTCAGTCTTAGGTCCCCTGTTCTCCCTATTTATTAATGATATTACTCTGTACTTACCTAACCCCTTAGGGCTCAGTCTTAGGTCCCCTGTTCTCCCTATTTATTAATGATATTACTCTGTACTTACCTAACCCCTTAGGGCTTAGTGTTAGGTCCTCTGTTCTCCCTATTTATTAATTATATTACTCTGTACTTACCTAACCCTTAGGGCTCAGTCTTAGATCCCCTGTTCTCCCTATTTATTAATGATATTACTCTGTAATTACCTAACCCCTTAGGGTTCAGTCTTAGGTCCCCTGTTCTCCCTATTTATTAATGATATTACTCTGTACTTACCTAACCCCTTAGGGTTCAGTCTTAGATCCCCTGTTCTCCCTATTTATTAATGATATTACTCTGTACTTACCTAACCCCTTAGCGCTCAGTCTTAGGTCCCCTGTTCTCCCTATTTATTAATGATATTACTCTGTACTTACCTAACCCCTTAGGGCTCAGTCTTAGATCCCCTGTTCTCCCTATTTATTAATGATATTACGCTGTACTTACCTAACCCCTTAGGGCTCAGTCTTAGGTCCCCTTTTCTCCCTATTTATTAATGATATTACTCTGTACTTACCTAACCCCTTAGGGCTCAGTCTTAGGTCCCCCGTTCTCCCTATTTATTAATGATATTACTCTGTACTTACCTAACCCCTTAGGGTTCAGTCTTCGGTCCCCTGTTCTCCCTATTTATTAATGATATTACTCTGTACTTACCTTACCCCTTAGGGTTCAGTCTTAAGTCCCCTGTTCTCCCTGTTTATTAATGATATTACTCTGTACTTACCTAACCCCTTAGGGCTCAGTCTTAGGTCCCCTGTTCTCCCTATTTATTAATGATATTACTCTGTACTTACCTAACCCCTTAGGGCTCAGTCTTAGGTCCCCTGTTCTCCCTATTTATTAATGATATTACTCTGTACTTTCCTAACCACATGGTAGCTGCACCTGATGATGACCTTCTACTTTTACTAGCCAGCAAAAGCTTTAATTCCTTGCCACATTGCACAGAATCAGTTTATAAACCTGTGCAACTGGTTCCATTAAAAAACTCCAAATTAACAGTTCCAAAACAAATAACATGCTGTTCTCTACCACAAATAGGCTACCTTCTATCACTGCAATTCATTTTTAACACTTAAAAGTTAATTTTTTCCCTATTGTTATATAGTAGAAATACTTGGTGTAATACTGCACCCCTCAATAAACTTCAATAATCACACAGATATTGTTACAACCAAAGTTTTGGCACAATAAAAATGTTGTTATAGACGTTCACATCTTTTCTCTCCAACACATACCCCTCAACTATCCAGAACTTCTCAGAATGGCAGGACTTTGACCCATATGTTATAGTCTGTTCCTTATAAAATTTGTGGTTTTCTCACTGAGTATTGTCATCACTAAATGATAGACATTTGAGTTTCAAACATCATATCCTTCAGAAAATATATGTTAATGCAAAACCTGTTAATCTAGCAAATTTCTAATATGTAGTTACAATTTTTAAAATCTGCCCTATTTTTGGGCCTTTGTCCCCAATTTCTTGCACTAAGTGTTTAAGAGGTAGCGGCAAGACTGGCTTTAACCAAAAGTGTCCTAATACCCATGCAAAGGTATGTCCTACACCTGATAGCCATTCACTCTCTATGCAACACCCGCAAACTTCAAATAGCTGAAAATAAAATATTTAGATATGCCCTCCATGCAGCTATTAAGTGCTGCCACTGCATCCTATATAAGACATACAGGCTGCACATTAGTAGCAGATGCATTTACCTTATTTAAAATTCTGACACTTGCATATAGTCCTCCCTTAAAAGTCTAACCCAAATAAGAGAATAAAGACCTACTCCCTTAGAAGCAGCCAAGAAACCTCACTCACACTAATCAGACCAAGATTCAAGCATTGACATGGAGGAAAATGACTTCTGTAGAATAGGGCCAGACATATAGAATCAAATTTGTGGTCATTAATACATCAGATCCATGAAAAACACTATATAGACAAAGAAACCATTGGCCATTTGGAAAAAGAAGTGACTGAGGAAGTGAAAAATATAAAGAACAAAATCTAGAGAGTTTTGAAAAGTATAAAAAAAGAAATATGGACATGGGAAAGAAAGGGAGATTTGATATGATGCAATATTTGTGCAAAGCTGAAAGCTAAATTAATCAATACAAAAAGGCAGCCCTAAAAATATTTGAAGAGAAATATAGGCAAAGGCATCTGGACATGGAAAATTTTACAATAACAAAAAACAAAACAAAAATAAAATCACCAAGAGGGAACATAGAACAGGAGATTAGTTAAGTAGAAGTTAATAAAATAGAAGCTAAAGTTATGAAATACTTGGTAATTGAAGGATTTAGTATAGAAAGTCTAACACAGGCTATATCACAGCATGATGGAACAACGAGTCCCCAAAGTAATGAGAAACATAAGGATCAGGAGACGTCAAAAGAATAAATGTGGACATGGGAAAGAAAAACAGATTTAATATGGTACAATATTTATGCAAAGCAGAAAGCAAAACTAATCAATACAAAAAGAGCAGCACCAAAGATATTTGAATAGAAACACAGGCAAAGGCATCTAGACATGGAAAATTTGACAAAACAAAAAATAAGAAAACAAAGTGGAAAAGTAGAAAAGAGAATAACTAATGGAGAAGTTAAAGAAATATAAACTGAGGTTATGGATTACCTGTGAAGTGAAGGATTTAATGTAGAAAATTAAACTCAGATAACATCACAGCAGGATAGAACAATGAACACTCAAATTAAGGAGAAACCAGTGGAGCAGGAAGCATCTGATCAATTGCCATACAAAGATACTTTGGAGCCTTCCACAGCAAACAGCACAAATGTTTAGTTGGAGCTGGACAGCAAGGGAAGGAACAGGAAACTGTGGCAACTCAGACACAGTCAATGCTGAGGAGTGATAGGCCAGTGAGTTCCCATATGAAAGAGCAATGGATGACATGGGATGAAATTGAAGAGAATGCTGTACAGGAGGAAGGTCTGGCACTTTCTATAGAATGCCCACGGGAAATGGAGAACAAAGAATGTGGCCTCAATTTAGAAGAAAATGATCTAAGAGAAGAGTTGCTTGATTTAATAGAGATGGACAGACATATTAAGATTAATGAAAGAAATAGAGTACAGAAGGTCAATAAAATCCAAACAGAAGTTTGATGTAAACAAATGAATACAGTAATTAGGACTGTCCTTGGAGATCCATGCAATATAACAGAAGTAAATAGGATGTATTACTCTGTAGCTAAATTAATAATAGATAAAGTCTTACCTCAAAAACACAGGGTAGTAAGGAAAAGGAAGGGGATAAATCAAATGCCATCATGGAAGTACTGAAAAGAGAAAACTATAATGCAATTAAGACAAGAAGTGTCACTGTTAGAAGAGTATAGAACAGGGAACAGATCAACAAAAATATTCAGAAAGATAGACGTGATAAAAGCAACATGCAGTATTATAACAGATCGGGCTCTATTGTGCACTATCACAAATGATGAACTAAAAATATCAGCACAAGCAGAAAAACTGAGAAGATTTGTAGATAAATATAAAGGCAAAGTGTAAAATAAGCAATTTACTGATGATCCAAAACATTTTATAGAGAATTGGGAAACAAGGCAAAAGGAATTGAAACACCACCAAAAAATAGAAGAAAGAGATACATTTTGGAGAAATAAAGATAACAAAAATGTTAAAAGGATAGAAGAAGTAAAATAAAGAATAAGAAGTTCAAATGTACAGGATATGAAATGGGATGAATTAACGGCCAGAGAGATTGATACAAAGTTAAGAAAAGCCCCTAACTGGAAAATCCCAGGCCCAGATGCAGTACCTAACTTCTGGCTAAAAGAAGTAACATCTTTGCATGAAGATTTAGCCATGAGTAAGAACTATTGATATGCGCACCCTGAATAGACACCATCTTGGTTATCAACAGAAAAACTATACTCCTACTTAAAAGTGAACCTACAAGTTATCAAAAAAACTATATACCATTAACTCGCCTTCAAACGACATATAAACTATACACGGGAATAGATGCTGACAGCTTATAGTCATTTAGAATAAAACTCAATCATGGCAATAAAACAAAAGAGTAATAAAATAAAGTCATATGGTACAAAGGACCATTTGTTGTTAAATAAAGTCATAACGGAGAATTGTAAAATGGGGAAGAATCTCAGTATGGCATGGATAGACTACAAAAAAAGCATTTGACAGTATCCCACATTCACGGATAAGAGTGCTTACAAATGTATGATATACACCCTACACTGACTGATCATATTACAGTGACCATGAAACAGTGGCAAACCACATTCCATGATAAAGGACAAATTATTATTCCAGGGATAAAAATTCAAAGGGGAATATTCTAGGGTGACTCTCTGTCACCACTGTCCTTTTGTCTTGCCTTATTCCATTAAGCTGTCTGCTTAACAGATTAGGTCATGGCTACAATTTGGCTCCTAGAAACCACAAAGTGTAAAGACTTCTCATCTTTTTTGTAGATCATTTAAAACTGTATAGTTTATTAGATGAGGAACTGAAAGTACAACTACAAGTGGTCCAAACTTTTTTCATATGAAAGCTGCAGCACAAAGAAATCATCAGTTTGGAAGAAAAATGTGATATAAAAGAACTTGGGCAAGGAGGAGCATATAAATACTTGGGAATTGATGAAGGATCAAGAATAAAACATGAACAAATGTGAATAAAACTTATAAATTAATATTTTAGAAGACTAAACTTAATACTGAAAACAGTGTTGACATATTGGAACAAAGTCCAAGCTATAAACCAATTTACTCTTCCTGTCCTAACTAACAGTTTTGGAGTGAATGACTGGCCCCAAAAGGTGTTGGACAGATTAGACAGGAAAACAAGAGGGATGCTTCATGCTCATCAAATGATTTATAAAAATCATTGTATACCAAGATTATATATTCCCTGTTCTGAAGGAGTTATGGGCCTCTTTGAAATTGATCACATGTATAGATCTGCAATCGGGGTATTGCATAGATATCTGCTGACCTCATAAGATGAAATCATAGTGAAAGTTTTGAAACATGAGGAAGGAGAATAAGTCTAAGATGACTTTCCTGCTTAGTTTAGTCGAAGCATATCGGCGTCAAGCGGGAATGGAAATCAAACCAGAAGTAGATAAAAATCAGGCAGCAACTGAATGTGCCAAAAAACAAAAGAAAGAATGTTAGGTGAAGGATCAGATGAGTAGGCAAGAAATGTGGAAAATGCATAAATATAGTTGCAAGTATAGGAGACTCTTGGAACAACTTCATGTTGATCAGGACTGAATGCAGAAATGGTTAAGGAGAGGCGAATTTAAACCAGAAGATGAAAGGTTAATATTGGCGGCCCAAGATAGTGGACTATGTACAAGCTGGTTTACAAAGCCCATTGAACATGTGGGAGAAACAGACATATGTAGGTTTTGTAAAACCGAATTGGAAACAGTTGCCCATCTTGTTGCTGGTTGTGATATACTAATGGCAGAAGGACTGTATACTGAAAGGCATAATAATGTGGCAAGACTGTTGCATTGGGGATTGTGGAGACATTATAATAGTGAAGTGGTAGAAAAACACTAAAAACATGAGCCACAAAGTATTATAGAAAATTATGAAGTTTATATCACATGGGATCACCCATTACCAACAGTTCAAAAAATAGATGTGAGAAAACCAGATATAGTAGTCCATGAAAAGAAGACAAAAGTAGCATTGATCAGTGAAATTGCTACATCCAGTGACTACAATGTCTTATGTAAAGAGAGACACAAAGTCATAAAATATCAGGATCTGCAGGATGATGTGAAAGTAATGTGGAAGAAAGATACCCATACAGTTCCAATAGTAGTAGGAGCAACGTGTCTTATAAAAAAGAATTTACAATCATATTTAGATATGTTATTGATACATGTAACTCCGCACAAACTGCAGCATAAGTCATTACAGGGCACATTATGGGTGCAGCGAAGAGCACTTCTTGCTAACATCAAAAGTTGAAACAATACTAATTTCGTGAACTTTAATCATACTTTGACTTAGGAGTGGAGTCAATTCCCGTCATAGAATTAGAAACCCAAAAGGCTTGGAGAAATAAAAAAAGTAAAACCAACTGCATGCAGAGGTTAAAAGCAAAACAAAAAAAAGTTGCATCTAATTAAAGAAGTATCTTAGACAACCTTTGCAAAATGAATCTAAGCACAAACACTTTCTGGACACTGACTAAATGCTTGCAGTTTATCAAAGCATACCATCTGGAATTTACTGTAAATAAAGAAACTCTGACACCATGTAAATAATCAACTATAATACTGTAATCTGAAAAGTATTACTGTAACCCTTTTACTTTAATGCATAATTACTGCCATTGTTCTCGGTATCAGTTATATATTTCTGTATTTTGCTATATTTTATTTGCTTTTTTACATTTTGTGTACTCAGACCCTCTGCAGTTGGATAATCACTCCTGCACTGTGTTTTCCTGTTGTACACCTGAACCCCAGTCATGACTGAAAAGGGTCAGCAGACAATTTCACTAACCCAGTTAACAAATCAAAAATAAATAAATAAATGCATACATAAATAAACTGATAATGATACTATGGATGCTACCTACAAAAGGAGTAAATATTAGGTGCCTGAAAGTACTAGAATAAACAGACCAGTCTTTGATGCCAAATTGTATCTCTCAACAAATGGATCCACTCATTCTTTTGCTGTGAGTTAGATAATTTCAGAATGGCTGGAGAAAGAAAAAAATCGTACCCTTAAAAAATGGTTTAAAAGTTCATATTCTAAGTGTATAACAATCCCTTATTGTGTGAGTGGTCATGGGTAAACCAGTCATATATGCCATGAATGCAAGCAACAGTGTGCACTTTTTGAATAGGTCTGATATACAGGTGCATGCACTGAGTGGATTGGTGTGTGTGTTGGGGAGGGGGATTATGTTGTAGAAACTGGTAAACATGACCAAAAATTCTGGCTAAGCCTCTGTGGATACGTACCAGTGTAACAAGTTGGTAAAGAGTCAGAAGGACTCTCAGAAAAGTCATTCTTGTTCACCCAGTGCTAGATAGCTGAGCAGAAGAGCCTTAGGTGATACGCTTCAGTAAACTGGCATTCATTGAACTTGTCAGGTCGGTGATATGAAAAGATTTGAGGAGCGCAAACTGCAATATGACTCTTTAAAGGAGATTGAGGAACTACTTCCGCTATCCCTGATGTGGGGAGTGTTGCTGGAATTCAGCAGTGTATTTACAAACTTGTAGATCAGAGCTCCAGGTTTTCTAGAAGGGTATCTGTCTGATAATGGTGGTTTCTCTTGATGAAAGGATACCACAGGTACTACAGCCATAAGACATTGCAGAGTTGGGTCGTGTCAAAGACTACTCACAGATTGCATACTTGGTCAGTGGACATAAATAGGGACAGTTGTACTGTATGTCACACTATATAGTTCAAATGAAATTATTCATTAAAGGACACATAGAAAGGAATATTACAGGGATCATACTGATAACCTAATACAGACTTCCTCAATGTATTCCTCAGTGAACCCATATACGTATGAACAGTAACAGTAATCCCTGCAGGAACTGCACATGAAAGAACAGATCCAGGTGTCACAATCACTTTTTGACTCCTGACAGTGAAAGCATCCCTGCATCTTTTTTTATTGCAATTTTCTCAGCAAGTATTGTAGAAAGGCCATTATATATAATAAAATGGTCTGTTGAAAAATGAATAAGTAATTGTTTATGCTAATCTACAGCTGAATTGCTAGATGTGCTAATGTCTGATATCCTTAGATAACCTTTAAACATACCTGCATATTTTATCTTACAGTCTAACTATGCAGGCTATAGTGAGTAAAAAAAGAACATGGCATTAAAAACAAAGCACAATATGCATGTCATAGCTACATTTTTGTAATGCACTTTTTTCCTGCCCAGAAAACTACATAATGCAAAATGTGACACCAGTATTCAAATCATGAAGTACTTGGAATTCTGCTTGCTCTCTGCTTCTGAGATCTGCAGAGGACTGCAGTAGTGAAAGCAATACTGCACACATCTGTGAATGCAGAGCAGATGCTTGCTTGTGCTGGAGCACATGTAAGAAGCCTTGCCAATGACTGCCACCTACTGGTAATCTGAAGGAAATCGGTACACAAAATAAATTGTATGGTTTACGGAAAGAGATGTATTTTGAAGTAGAACATTTTGTTTGTTTTTTTTTTCCACAAAAATATGAGTAGTGTATTGTTAGTGATTGGCATAACTGTATCTAACTGCCTTAGAAAGGTAGCAAGTTATGGGACTCTGTGAAGTATTTCTTCACACTAAAGACACAACATAGATGCTGTTGAGTGTAGCTGTGCCACTTCAGCGGCATATTCCTAATGTCCTCTTCTCTGCAGAAGCATATGTCCTATAGACAGGCCTATTGCTAATGCAGAGTAATTTGGGGAACAATTTATTTGGGCTCAGTAGGGTTTCAAAATTAATGCAGGGAATAAAGTCAAAATCTCCACGGCTCTGAAGTGATACTCTTTAACTGTGACTTTTCTGGCAATGCATGGAGGGTCACTCATCCACTAAGCAAGAAAATCCATAGTTCTGAACCCAAAATGCCAGCAGTGCAAGTTTTTGTGAGCTACTGAAGAGTCTAAAGAGGGATTTATGGCTTTGCTGTCTCTCTAGAACCAAGAATCAAATAAGAAAATGATGTCCGGCACACAGGAAAATACCCACTGCTCTGGGTTATGAATTTTGCAATGACTGGCTACATAGAAATGCTCAGCTAGATGAAAGTGTGGGGAATTGAAATATTTTTTCAGTTCCTTTTTCATTCTTGCAGGAAAAACTTAACTATTTTGAGAAATTGTTAGGATTTTACTGTATGTTGCAGTTGGATAATGTGTATCTTAATTAATCTATTCACCATAAAATGGTACCAGAGGGGCTTAGATTATGGAAGTACCATAATGGTGTCAAACCTGGATCTGTCCTGCATGGTGAACTATTAGATTTCTTTGACTGGACGAGTCTAGAGTTTATGAAACTTATCGTTACTAATAACAGACCCCTAACCGGGAAAAGCCGAAAGACGCAAAAAATCATTACTAATAACAGAAAACACTGACTAAATTAGAATGTAATATTAATAGGTTGTATAATTTCATTATTAATGATTTGTTTCTTGAACAATTATCTGTTTGTTTTTATGGTACTTTTGACAAGGTGGATAAAAAACACAATGTTATATGTATCAGAAAAATGTTAAAAATTTGACTGTGACAAAATGTCCTATTACAGGAAAGATGTATATCCTGACCCAATATTTAATAACAACAAACACAATGAAGGTTCTAATTGGATAGACACTTATATAGGCAACTTGGGGCAGGCTGCTGATAATGATTTTTTATGGTCCCCTATTCAAGACTGAGAGTCCCCCAATCCCCAACCCTCCAGGAGACTGAAAAACTGAAATAATACAGGAAAAAAAAGGCATATTTTGGATGAGCCATCCCACCCTGCTGAGCAACCCCAGTATTGGCAACCAAAAATGGGCAAGGGGAGAAGGAGGAGAGGTCATTATTAAACTATGCATTATTTTCTGACTACATATTAAATGGCCCCTCTGACCAATCTTTTTCTTTCCATCATGTTTTTGACCTGGCACCTAATTCCTTCACGACATATTTCCCCCATTCACCTGATACAGCTTTTAGTAATGCTAAGAATATGGTTGGTATAAATGGGGCTGATTTAATGACCACCTGTAATGAACTTTCTGAATCCAGTATTGTTCAAGAATTTAATGGTTTTAAGCTCTACAATTACAGCAAGGTTACTATTACCAATGAGTTATTTAACATTTTCACAAAGAGTTTTACTTTTGTTCCAGCAAGAGATTTTGACTTAGTTGACAGTATTTTGGAGATTAAATTATTTTTTAGAAAAGTTAACTTTTCTTTAAATACGGGTGACAAGTCTCATCATGGCATATCTCCTCATATAAATAGCACATTTAACCCCCATTACCACTTCCATTAATATTTGTTTGAGAAATTATGTGAATCAGATCTTAGGACAAAAGAAAAAACAATTTCATAACTTTTGTATCACTTGTCAGGTGACCCTAATATTCGTATCATAAAATCTGATAAGGGAGGTGGGGTTATGATCACTGATACCACCTCATATGTGGTTAAAATGCACCAATATTTGTTTAATTTGGATTTTTTTGAGACTGTCACTAGGAATCAGATCAACATTGCTTATCATAAAACTGATTTTTATTTAGAGGAGATTTTTTTTTGAAATCTGAATTTAGGTTAGATACCATAAAATATTTGAAAGTGCAATATCCAGTGATACCAGCTCTTTTTGGTATCCCCAAAATTTATAAAAATGTTTTGAATCCACCACTTAGACCTATTGCTGCCACTGCTAGAGCTAAGACCAAACCTCTAGCCAAATGGCTCAATTTTAAATTAAAACACTTTTTTGACAACAAGCCACAATTACATAGGGATTCCAGGGATTGTTAAAAAATGATAGGTGTCAATTTTGATGAAGTCCTTTTTGTTACCATTGATGTTAAGGACTTGTTCTCAGTTATTCTCCATGATATAGGACTTGAATAATTTCAACAAGGCTTGGTTATAGGATCACAGTATGACAACAATCAGATCTACATTATTGTTGATTTCAACAAGGCTTGGTTATAGGATCACAGTATGACAACAATGAGATATACATTATTGTTGATTTCAACAAGCCTTGGTTATAGGATCACAGTATGACATCAATGAGATCTACATTATTGTTGATTTCAACAAGCCTTGGTTATAGGATCATAGTATGACAACAATGAGATCTACATTATTGTTGATTTCAACAAGCCTTGGTTATTGGATCACAGTATGACAACAATGAGATATACATTATTGTTGATTTCAACAAGCCTTGGTTATTGGATCACAGTATGACAACAATGAGATCTACATTATTGTTGATTTCAACAAGCCTTGGTTATAGGATCACAGTATGACAACAATGAGATCTACATTATTGTTGATTTCAACAAGCCTTGGTTATAGGATCACAGTATGACAACAATGAGGTCTACATTATTGTTAATTTCAACAAGCCTTGGTTATAGGATCACAGTATGACAACAATGAGATCTACATTATTGTTGATTTGAACAAGCCTTGGTTATAGGATCACAGTATGACAACAATGAGATCTACATTATTGTTGATTTCAACAAGCCTTGGTTATAGGATCACAGTATGACAACAATGAGATCTATATTATTGTTGATTTCAACAAGCCTTGGTTATAGGATCACAGTATGACAACAATGAGATCTACATTATTGTTGATTTCAACAAGGCTTGGTTATAGGATCACAGTATGACAACAATGAGATCTACATTATTGTTGATTTCAACAAGACTTGGTTATAAAATCACAGTATGACAACAATGATATCTACATTATTGTTGATTTCAACAAGGCTTGGTTACAGGATCACAGTATGACAACAATGAGATCTACGTTATTATTGATTTCACGGATATGGTCCTTACTAACAACTTTGTATACTTTGACAATAAATACATTAAGCAAATTAAGGGGGTGGCCATGGGAGAAGCTTCAGCCTCTGTGCTTGCAAACATTGTTTTATTGTTTTGGGAACAGCAATATATAATCCCATCTAAATTTTGGGGCTGCATCCCTCTATATCTTAGATTTTTGGATGGCATTCTAATCTTTTAGACAGGTGTATTGGAAATTCTTTATGATTTTATTGAAGATATTAACAATGCAACTTCTTTCCTGAAATTTATATCTACCACCAATAAGGATATTATTAATTATTTGGATATAAATATTTACAATATTAGGTAGGACCACACCTTCATGTCTGCTATTCTTTGTAAACCTACTTTTTCCAACTACTATTTGCATTTTACTAGCCATCACCCCTTTTGGCAGAAGAAAAACCTAGTTAAAGAACAATTTGTCAGAGTATGAAGAATGGTTTCTGAAGACAAAATATTTTTACAAGAATGATAAGTTAAGGATCATGTTTATTAAAAGGGGGTACCCTGGATACCTTGTTAATAACATTATGAATGGAGTATTATGTGACAGGATTTTAACGTACATGCCTATTCTAAAGTATGTTTTTGGTGCACAACTAGTGACCAATACCAGTGGTGAGTGGTTTGATAAGGCTCTGATTCTGGTGTACACTAATCAGAATGAACAGATCAAACAGCTTGTTATTAAGAACTGGAATTTGATTAAAGACTTTTTAGTGGGTCAGGCTGTGGATTTTCCCATTCCAAATTTTGTATATAAGAGAAGTAAGAACATTAAGAATATAGTGTAAAGGCACTGTAAGCTGTATAAACTCTAGGGTATGAATAAATGTGGGTCCTGTCCGCAATGTAGGTATATTTATGACAGCATTAATATCAAAGTTGCAACATACCCCAGGAGTATCAAGAACAATTGTAAATGTAATTGTAAGACCTTGGGGCTTGTTTACATTGCTAAGTGCTGTTCTTGTGATAGTTTTTACATGGGTAAATCTGAGAGGCAACTTAGGACCAGGATTTATGAGCATTACTATGCAATAAAGAAAAAAAGATTTGGGTAATGCATTATATAAACATTATATTACTTGTCTGTTGTTATCTTTCAGCTTATCCCGGTTAGGGGTTGCCACAGTGAATCACCAGTCTGCTCATGATTGGCACTGGAGTTATTTACAGTGCTGAGTTGCCAGCCTGATGCCCAACCTTCACAGAAGGTGCACACACACACACACACACACACACACACACACACACACACACACACACACACACACACACCTACCTGCATGTCTTTGAAGTTCAAGCGACCACGGGGAGGACATGGAGACTCCACACAGAAGGGACTCCAGCTGAGAATCGAACCACAAAACCTCTTACTGTGAGGTGACAATGCTAACTGCTGCACCAAATTAAAAAAAAATGTTTTATGTAGTTGAGAAGGTTCCAATACCTACCCGAGGTAGTTGTTGGGGTACGATTATTGAAACTAAAGAGTTTTATTGGCAGATCAAGTTTAATGCAACATCCCCCCTGTGGGATTAAATGATAACATATCATTGAATGATTTGTTGCATTTGAAGTCTATGGACATTTAAAAGTTAATGACAGTATGTTTTAATCAGTTTTACAATTAGTTCTACAGGTTGTCTTCACTAATTAAATTGTGGTTAACATTTTATTTTATGGTTTTAATTAATATGTATTATATTCAAATGCATTTCTAACATAGAAATATGCATAAAGAATATTTAATTTTGCTTTGGTAAATATTTAGTGGAATTATTCATTTTTATTACTTTTTATCTGTATTTTTATTATCTCTTAATTGAGTTAGTTTCTTGATTGGATGTATTTTTCATCACAGGATTTTTGTGATTGATTTAATGGATTACATGTACTAGACTAGATTATCTGAAGAAGTCCTGAAAATGTATTAGGATGAAAGAGTTTATCATTTTGTGATTAAAGTGTTATTTTCCTGTGTGCTGGACATTGTTTTCTTATTTGATTCTTGGTTTTGCAGTCTCTCTTTTTACATTGACTCAGTAATGGTGTCCATTCCTGTCATGGCATAAGAAACTAAAAGCACAACAATGTGGCAAGACTATTGCAGCGGGGATTGTATAAACACTGCAGCATACAGGTAGCTGAGAAGCATAGGAAATGAAGAACAAAGAAGTGCTGGAAATGAAGAAGCTCTAATCTCATGGGATCATCGATACTAATAGGTAAGAAAGCGGAAGCAAGGAAACTAAATATAGTAGTAAAAGAAAAAAGGGCAACATTATCATTAATTATTGAAAGGACTACACCTAACCATTATAGTGTCCTGTGTATAGAGACACACATGGTCAAATATGAAGGTATGCAAGCTGAAAGTAGAGCAATATGGAATAAAGACACCCACATAGTTCTAGCAGAAGAAGGAGCAACAGGGCTAACAAACAATTTTAGGTGTATTTAAATATGCTACTGATGCTTGTAACTCCATATGCATTGTAGAAGGAGACAATGTTGACTATTAGTATTAAATCAGATTTATTTGAACATTATTTCTGCATGTTTGAACATAATTTCTTCATGTTTTCTCCCTTATTTTAGTCTAAGTTGCTAATACAGTTTATTTTTATTTGGCTTGAGTTTTCCACTGGTTATGCCTTTCGGAGTTTTAATCTGTAAGGTTGATTTGTGTAGGACTGACTAAGTATACTATAACTACCAGTTAGGCTGGGGCACAGATCAAGTCACAAGTTTGTAGAAGCCATATTCATTGAGGATGGAGTATGTAAGGAAGATTGGTTTACACTCCTCTCGGTAAGTAATGTGTCCTTGCAGTTAAGTTTACCAAATGATTTTTCAGCTTTGTACTTGGTAGCATAAAGGTGCTCTAGAGTTCTCCAACCACTAAAATCATGCGTATGTACTGCTTGAAACACATTTGTTATTTTCTAGACAAACAGCAGTCTTGAGAAGTTTTGGTTCAAATATCAAAATGTGAAAAACCTTTTGGGTGGTTGTCTTGATTCAGTTATGTGTGGAAAGGGTACAGATTCAACATCAAGAAAGTTCAGTTACAGATTTGCTGTTCTGAACTGTTTGGAAGTTTCTAGAAGGCCAGTGCTTGCTTGGGCTAAAGGGAAGTCTCTGTGTTCACCAGTGGGATTGGTTAACACTGAACAGCCTGCCTGTCCCTGGAGGAGTGGTTACTACATAGAAGCTGTAGTTTTATTGGCCATTTTGGGTCAATTCTAAAATCCTTGATCTGTCTCTCTTAAAACCTGGCTGCCTCGTGGTTTTGGCGTCTTTTCAGGCTTGCTAGTTGTTGTTGAAGCACCTACCAAGGGGAGAAAATGCTGAGAGAAGAAAAGGAGCCACTTTTGTGATTTTAAGTATTTTCTTCTGATTTTTTGTTAAGTTTTACTGCTTTGCCGCCTACTTTTTGGCATTTTTCCGGCTTGCTAAAGTTTATATCTGTAACAGTAACAGTACTTGGAACACATCTAGAGCCTGTTTACTGCATTTCCTGTGTTGCACTTAATTTAAAATCGTTTTTTTCTCTAAAAACTGCATTTTACCTGTATTTGGCCTAGCACTCAAGTGTGTGGTAATTTATTGCACTGTCGTGATTATTTTGCTGCGTGTGTATCTCTGCTACCTTTAAACTACAACAAAAAGAAAAAAAAACAAAGAAATCTTGCTTTTTTCTCACTTTCTGAAAGTTAAGAAAGTTCAATTACAGATTTGCTGTTCTGAACTGTTTGGAAGTTTCTAGAAGGCCAGTGCTTGCTTGGGCTAAAGGGAAGTCTCTGTGTTTACCAGTGGGAGTGGTTAACACTGAACAGCCTGCCTGTCCCTGGAGGAGTGGTTACTGCCTAGAAGCTGTAGTGTTATTGGCCATTTTGGGTCAATTCTAAACTCCTTGATCTCTCTCTCTTAAAACCCTACAACTCTCTTTCTGCACGTTTTTGCTCACTGAGCAGTGTCGGGCAGCGCCGCCTAAACAGGTTTAAACTCTTCCAGGCTCCACAAAGTCTGCTCTTCACTTTTTCCCTTAGAACTGTTCAAACTCTCAAAGTAATCACTCTATTCTCTTTCTAAAGCCCTGCACTTGCTCAGCTCTTATAAGGAAACACTAACTAACTAAAGCACTACACCCTCCTTGACTTCTCATAAGTATTAGGCTCCCGATTGGTCCTTCCTGATCAAGTGAAAAATCAGTTCCCTTCCCTAATCTGATCAGTAAAAAACTAGTTCCCTATACTAATCTGGTATGTCCAAGGGTCAGTTTGAAGGTTACTCTCCAGTCCAGCTGGTGAATCTGGGAATTTTGAGGCAATGTTACAATTGCCTTATGTAAACAGACAACCCTCTCCTCCTTCCAACAAACTCTAATACATGTGAGAGATGCAGTTACACAGCCATACTGGAGGCAGAGCTCTCTCAACCCAAAACTGGCACAGTCAGTCAGGAGGAAAAGGTAACCACCCACACCACAAATCCAGTCTCACACAGACCTATTGCATCTGCATACCCAACACATAAACACACAAAAACATACTCGGAGGCTCTAAATAAAAATCTGCCTAAACTGCAAAGACCTCCTAAGCAGATATCCAAGCAACAGCCACCCCTCAACAATACCCATGAATCACATATCTCATAAAATCAGTGTGCCTCACAGTCACAGCCCTTAAGGCCAAACAACACACTAAATACTCTTGTTATAGGGGACTTATTGTCCAGCACACTGACGTCCCGCTCACCAGACTGAACAAGGAGGTCACTGTAAGCTGCCTGTCGGGTGCCTGGATCCACCACATAACGCAAGCACTCAGGTCACTCCAAAGCAAGTACAAGTATGACTCCGTCATTGTCCATGTTGGTGTGAATGACCTGAGACATACCTCCCTGGACTACATGAAAAGAGACAAAGAGGAGCTCTCTGAGCATGTAGCCCAGGCTGGTATGACCCTGACCTTGAGTAGCATCTTGCCCTCACCAAGAATGATGCCACAGTATAAAGACAAAAATGATCAGTTTCAACAATTGGCTAAAGTATTGGTGTCATTCAAAGGGGATCCAGTGTCTGTCAGCCTGGGATGACATGCTCGACAAGCCACGTTGCTTCGCTAGGGACAGCTTGCACCTGTCACCCTTAGGCTTTCGTATACTGGCCAAGGTTCTTGCCACCCCCATAGTTCCTTTTTTAGGCAAGGCTCAAAGGACAAACCCACCTCCACAGACAACCCAAGGATAAAAAAACTAAAGGTGATGCTACTCAATGCCAGAAGTCTGAACCTCAAGATGCATGTACTCGAGGCTCTCCTCAGTATGGAGAAAATCGATGTCTGTGCAGTAACAGAAACTTGGTTCAAGGCTCCTGAGAGCACCCCAGCACTACCAGGTTATAACTCATACCATGCGTTTCGTCCCCAAAACTTGGACCGAAGCACAAAAGGAAGGGGGGTATCTATATTCATCAAAGACACCTACACCTCCAGGTTAGTGGCTCTGCACGAAGCACTGGAAACCATCCATGTGCAACTAACAGTGGGCAAAACTGCCTTTCAGTTTGTAGCCTGCTACAGAACACCCTCCCTATTACAGGAACCCCACTTGGCATTCCTGAGAACACTGGAAAATATGAAGGTCTCTCCAAACACTATGTTATTGGGTGACTTCAACTACCCAAACATTGACTGAGAAAACTACTCTAGCCCAAACACCCTCGCCCAACGGTTCCTTGAATTTATAAACTCTAATGCAATGGAACAACTGGTCACCACTCCCACAAGAGGGAACAACATATTGGACCTGGTCATCACCAACATGGAGACTCTTTGTTCCACACCAGAGGTAAACCCCGCATTGGTAAGATCAGACCATAAACAAATTTCCCTGGACATCCATATCCCGTCCCCACACTCAGCCAAGGAAATCACTGTAAAGAATTTCTTGAGAGCCAACATTGCACTTCTAAAGACTGAGGTGGAATCCTTCAAAGCCCCTGGACCAGAGGATAATACAGCCCAATCCGCAGAATCCTTTACAAATGCATTCTATGAGCACCTGCAGGAATGCATGGATCGTGCTATCCCAAATAAAATCAAGACTCACTCCTCCAAAAACAGGAGACCGGTCTGGTGGACCCCGGCCACAAATAAGCTATACAACAGAAGGAGGAAGCTACTACATGACAGAGCAAAATCCCAAAAAGGGAAGGCATCTCTGATCAGTATTAGCAAGAAACTTTGATCCCTCATAAAACCATCAAAGGCCAGTTTCGAAAGAAAAATTGCCCTAGACACTAAAGATAATCACAAGGCCTTCTTTAGTTATACCAGGAACATGGGCAGAAACTCCCAGATATGCTCTGAATTGTTGCATAACGGTACAAAATATACTGAACCTACAGACATAGCCAACATCCTGGTAGACAGATTCAGCGCAACCCCCCCCTTCCCCCCCAAAGGAGCAAATGCCTATTCCAACTGAATGTAACCTCCCTGACATCACAGATGCACAGGTGAAAGCTGCCCTCTCCAAAGCAAAAAACACAGCATCTATGGGACCGGACGGTATCCCAGGCTGTGTCTTACATGAGCTCCAAGAAGAACTGAACCCTCACATTAAGTCACTGTTCAAATTTAGCCTTACTACAGGATATGTACCCAAAGAATGGTGTACAGCTACAGTGGTCCCACTCCACAAAGGTGTGCCACAATGGACCCCGGAAACTATCGCCCCATAAGCCTGACTAGTCTGATCTGTAATGCTATGGAGCGTATTATCATGGAACTCATAAACAAAGACATTGGGAGCCTCCAGACAGTGGACCCTACCCAATTCGGCTTTGTTAAGGGCAGGTCTTGCCTCTTAAACCTAGTTGATTTCTTTGAAACAGTTACCAAAGACATAAATGAGGGCAAGGTAGTCCACACAGCCTACCTGGACCTTGCAAAAGCCTTTGACACAATACCCCACTCAGGCATCATAAATAAGCTTACCAGCTTAAATATCAACCCCTATATCACAAGATGGATTGCAAACTGGCTCAGAGATAGAACCCACATGGTCAGAATCGCAGGTGCCATGTCTGAATCCAAACCAGTTACAAGTGGCATCCCACAGGGCTCAGTTCTGGGACCTCTCTTGTTTGGTATATACTTCTCTGAGGTTCAGGCTAACACCGGGGGATTATGGCTGACAAAGTTCGCAGATGACTGCAAACTAGGGGCCATAATCGAATCTCCAGCTGACACAAGCATACTCCAAAAGGGTCTCACAGAGACGGATGCTTGGTGCCAGAGCCATGTCCTCAAGCTAAATGCTAAAAAGTGCATAGTCATCCCCTTTGGGAAAAACAAGGTGCCCACAAATTACCACATAGGTGGTAATCCATTAAGTACGGAAGAAGTAATTAGAGATTTGGGGACCAACGTAGATAGTAATCTCTCCTTTGATAATCACGTTGCCAAAGTGGTTAGAAACACCTTCTATATAGCCCACCTTATCATGAAAGGGTTTGCATCTAGATCAAGAGAGGTCATTGTGCCCCTCTACTCATCACTCATCAGGCCCATAATTGAATACAATGCTCCTTTTTGGATGTACCTTACCCGACACCTGCAGCAACTGGAGAGACCCCAAAAGTACTTCACCAAGAGGATCATGGGCTACAAACAGATGTCCTATGCAGCTCGACTAAAGAAACTCCAGCTCAACTCAGTTGCTTACTGCCTACTCAGAGGCGATCTATGCCTGACGTACAAAGCCATGTCAAACCCAGAATTAATGGACATGCTCCACCTGAAAAAATCCAAGTCCCTTAGAACTACACGCTCCAGGGACCTAAACCTCAGCACAAAAATAAATAGGACATGCTGGAGGGACAGATTCATTTCCCAGAGGCTCCCCTCACTCTGGAATAGAATCCCAATTCATGTTAGACATAGCCCCTCGCTGACCCTCTTCAAGCGAAATCTGGACGCGTGGATGGGAAATCGCAAATTCACCCCTGGGATCTCTTCTGTGTCCCTGCTAGACATAGGAACAGTAAACTACTCTTAAAAGGGTACCTTCTGTGACCTACTTTACAGAGGCACAGTAGGCTAATCTAATAGGGAGGCGGAAGCCAAATACACTCTGGCTAGGCTTATAAATGTCCTAGGGCAGATAGCCTAGCATCTACCTATGAACATATGAACCTAATCATTCCTCTCAACTATTCTCAGTTTTGCAGCATTCCAGATTTTTTGCCTCATATTTTGTTTCTGCTTCTCATAATGTCTGGTTCTCTGGTAAATGATTGCAGGGGCTGCAGTCTCTAAATGATGACAGAAATTTTAATTTGCCATCATATCCTTCAGAAATGCATGATAATGTAAACCTGTTATTCTAGTAACTCTCTACGTTTTTAAGAGTAATATTTAAAATCTGTCCCTGATTTTGGCCCTTCATTACTTTCAGCGTTGTCTGGAATTCTTGAGCCAAGAAGTTTATTGGTATGAACATCATATAAAGCTAGTAAAACCAATGAAGATGATAAATGTGGCTACAAAGGTAGTAAGAAGTTAAAAGTCCAGTAATGCAAATAAGAGATGAATTTTGAATGTAGAGAGGGGTGAGAAAAGTTGATGCAATACCAAAATTAACTGATGATGTCATTCATGAAGAAAAGATTGAAGAGTACGCAGCTCAAGTGTGACAGATCACTATGACAAGAAGTGTAACATCCTCAATCAAGAGTACAGTGTGAGATGGATAATGGCTTCCAATTTCTTTGTTCAACAGTTAGGGGCAAAGTCAAAGCTAATGGGGCACAAATGCCAAAATCAGTGACACTTTTTCAGATTTTACTCTAATCCACTTAGTTAATAGAAAAACAGGTTTTGCATTAACATACCTTTTTTTGAAGCATGAAACTTTAATGCCTGGCATTAATGACTGACTATAATTTCTAGTGGTTTACCAGAAAAATGAAAAAAAAAAGTATGATAGACAGGGAAAAATATGAGTCAGATTCAGGGATGTTATGCAAAAACAGGGACATCTGAGAGCTATGAATCACATATGCATGATTTGTGATATAATTAGGTTTGATATACAATTCTGCTGGAACAGGATATCTTTGTTGTGGGGAAGGATAACGCATATTATGCCAAATGTTATAAAACAAGCGAATCTTTAGGGTAGGACGAGAGGTTAATGAATGTGGTGAGAGGTAGATGAGTGACATTTCAATGTATACAGAGACAGATGTAGATGATAAGGAAACTGAAAACCAGTGAAGATATACTGGGAAGTGAGTAAAATGGCAAAAGGTGGTAATGATGGAAGTGCAGGAAGAGGTAATACTAGATGAAGAGGTAGATCAGCAGTGCATGAGAAAGAAAACATCCGAACGAAGTCAATAAGATGAGCCAGTTGGAGAAAGTAAAGTACGAAACAGCAGAGTGAAAGCAAAATGTTAGAAATCAGAAATTATAAAAACATAATAAATTAAAAAATGTGGACAAGAGGGTCTCTGAATGTGGGGAAATGGAAAATAAATGTGCTGTTACTGCTGACGTTAAAATGAAACTGTGATTTAAAACTAATAACATCCAGAGATAGCCTGAAGAATGGAATGTGTGTCAAATGCAGCAAAAACTGAAATGCTATATCTGTTGTGGTGAAACGGTGAAAATGAATGTTCTGGAATACCAGTGTTTATTTTAAGGTTTAGGAATCACTAAAAAAAAGAGATGCTACTAGCACTGTGGATAAATTTACTTTTTTTTTAATTCATTCAATGACCTTTCAACCTGAGCCAAAATTAAGTACAGTGCTAAATATACATTGGGTATAATTATCAATATACACTAATTACAGTCACTGAATATCTGCAGAATAGCTAGGCAAATTTTAAACATTAATTACTATGAACAAGGCACAACAAACAACACAACATTTACAATATTTTCAGTCTGCTTTTGTGTCACTTTTATGTGTGTTGGAAGCCTAACCGGTAGTGATGGAAAGGAATAATAAATGTATGCAAAAATATATCTCTACATGAATGATAAGAATTAAAGCAGAGCACAGAAAGGTTAATGAGGAAGTTCAAACTAAGAACATTGGTACACTTGTGGACTGATCTCCTTGGTAGACCCCTGCTGGACAGTAGTGGACATAGTGGTGCTCAGGGATGGGAAGGCATCCTGCTGACATTAAGCCCATTGTAGAAACAAGGAACTTGGGGCTAGGCAGTCCTGATGCCCACTGCATGTTCAACCCACAGGGCACTACAGGTGTGTGCAGGCAATGGGAATTAAGGGTAAAAAATCCCCGGGCAGCAGGATACTGTTCCAGATGCCACAGTCTCCTAAATGGCCACAATAATTATTTAGAGGTAGTCTGGGGGAGAAATAAACAGGTTCGGTAGATCCAACAGTTTAGGTGAAGTCCTAGTGCAGCTGCTAGCCAGCTTGGTGGGGGGGATTAGCCAAAAAAAAAAAACTTTGAAAATTAAATCAATAACTGCAGTACTAGGAATCACCGATTAAAGTGACTAGGAAAGATAGGATGAAAAAAAATTAAAAGTTTAAAGCTTTATTGATTAAGTATAACAGATCAAATCAAACAATTTAAGCAAGAATAAATTGGGCAGTATATAAGAGCTGCCTATCAATGTAGCAGTTATTAATGGACTATAATAAGCCAAACTCTCCATATGTTATTAACATTAATCTATTTCATTTATCATACTCAAAGTGAGTGATTCCATTCTGGGCGCAGTTTTCCTACTGCTGTGTTCCCCTATTGCTAATATAGACGGATGTCTATGTACTATCGATAATTTCTCTATATTCATTCTGAGATTATAAGATGAATTTCTTACATTTAGCCTGTAACTCAAAGGGGAATATTAAGATCTATGCAGTAGATTAAACAATAGGATTCATAAAAGATTTGCATTACATGTAAAAGGAAGCCAACTGGCTTTTTTGAAAAGCATTGCAGTGCTGCATAGTTCTAAGGACTTCTTCTTCTTCTTTTGGCTTTTCCTGGTTAGGGTTCGCCACATGGGATCACTTGTCTGCTCATGACTGGCAGTGGAGTTTTATAGTGTCGAGTTGCCAGCCCGACACCCAACCTTCCACAGGAGACACACACCCGCATGCACTCATGCCTAGGGCCAATTTACAGTGAAAATATGCAGATTTTACCTTTGCAGTTTGTAGAAGTTGTGTACGTTGAATGGAGAATAAACTCAGAGAAATAACGTGGTCATTTAACGCCCTTGGCAGTGTCTGCATTTAGCTTCCCCAATAGATTAAACCTGACCATAAAAAGTCCTTCCAAAGTTTTGTAATTGAGAACAAAAAAAAAACAAGAAAAAACATTTTTGCTATATCAAGCATCTTGGCTAAAATGCAGAAAACACTTATAATAGCTCCTTGCTGTAGTTCAGCGTCTGTCATTTAAACTAACTAAAGTAAAAAAAAACTCTTCAAGCTAAGCTAAAAGCTATTATGTATCAATATAACAGCACTTTCCTAAGCTGTATCAAAGAGGTATGATACTTATTACCGCTTTGTTACAGTGCCTTAACACACAAACACTGACTGACTGTCATTTAAGCAGCTATAATCATGATTGCGGCATCTTTAAATAATTACCAATACTGCTAATGGTGATCAATCAGCACCTGTTCTATAATACAGACCATACCCCCATGGTTTTGAGAAAAGATATAACTGGAAGTGAATACACCAGCCTGGGTATTAAAACTTTGAACCTTCTAGTATCTAAAGTTGGATAACTGAATACATTGTAGCATATATTGAGTTTACCTATTACCTTAACCACAATAAGTTGGACATGCTGTTTAAATGAACGAGTTTAGTCAAATAAATGCCTTAAGTATTTGTAAATATGATTTTTGTGACTGGTTACCTACAGGTCATAAATCTTAACAAGGTGCTATTTTTTATTACTTCCAAAATGTCTGTGAACAGTTTTCTTCCTATTTACTGAAAGTTTATTTTCATCTGCCCATTCAACTTGGATGTCAATAATCTACTTTTGCAACTTGGTTTCTACATGATGAAGAGATAGTGCAGACATAAGGATAGGAATATCAGTTACATATAAATTAAGATTCAAGATTCACTTTATTGTCATTCAGCCGCATGCACCCACAAGTACGCAGCTGAACGAAATTTCATTCCTCCAAGCTCAGTATTCGTCAGCAACATTTAACATAAAATCCTTGCACATAAACAAAAAACACAAAAACAACAGTATGAGCCAACCGACGGTGCCAAAAGCTACAACCGCTGCAATCCAACTCCAACACCAACTACATTCAAGTCCAACCGCAGGCACAGAAACATCAACTGATTTATCCCCGCATTCCTCTCAGCACCAGAAACATTTCTACTGTCCACCAAGGAACCACAAGGTACCGCATCTCCACACCTGAATCCAGCAATCCATAAACCGATCCACAGATGTACTTCTGCAGCCAACCACAGGCCCTAACAGTCACGACCACACCATGATTTTGTCCTCCTCCTCAATTCACCAGCCACTTTATTTATTTATTTTATTTTACATTTGTTGACTGGGATAGTCTAACTGGATTTATGTCCATTTTCAGTAGAGTCCCGGGGAGAAAAGCTCAAAGAGATTACTAGACTAACATACAGGTACTAGTTGTTATACAGTTAAATATTACAAATTTTAAACAGTTCAGGAATCTTCAGTTTATACAAAAAACATGTTACAAGCATTAGATAAGATATTTTAGACTTTATGTACAAGACTTCATTAGTAACTAGAAAGTAATTTTATTTTATTTTATTTTATTTTACATTTGTTGACCGGGCTGGTCCGACTGGATATATGTCCATTTTCAGCAGAGGCCCGGGGAGAAAGGCTCCAAAGCATACATTAATTAGTAATTGTTAAACAAATGCATACTTCAAGTTTCAACAGTTCAGCAATGCTCACACTTTAAACAATACTCATTGCCTGCCTGAGGTAGGATGCTTTAGAATTATATGCAGAAGAATTTAACTAGAGATAATTTAAAATACCTATTAGGATAAGATATGTTTTTCCAAGGATAGGCCTTGATCTAAAAAGACACAGATAGAGCAGGAATTAGGTCTTAAGAGAGGGTATATGGGATATAGTATGAGATTAGTCTGAATTTGTACAGGGACATAACCAATGGGTTTTAAGATAGAGTTTCAGATTGTGTTTAAAAGGTGTAAATGAAGACAGTGATGTAAGTTCATGGGGGAGTTGGTTCCAATACTTTCCAGCTGCATTTCAGAACAGAGCATCTCCTGCCATGTTATTAGATTTACATGTTGATACAAGTAGTTTATTAGATGAGCATAAAGATGAAAGGTTCTTTTATTGGGTAATGAGACTAGCAAGTATTGGGGGTATTGGTAGGTTGGAAAAGGGTTTTGTGCGCAATGGTGAGTTGTTTAAAGTGAATTTGATTCAGAAGCTCTAACCAGCCTAATTGTTTCATATTATGGCAGTGATGGGTCCTAAAGGAGGAAGCAGTAAAAAATCTGGCAATGCTATTGTAAGCATTGGCTAGCTTGTTAAGGTTATTTTTTACAAGTTAGTATATATGAAAGAAGTATAAAGAAGTGTGGAGATAAGGTGGGAATAGGCAATAGTGGTTCTGGCTAGTGGGGAGAGAAAGGGTTTTATCCTATACAGGGAGCCTAGGTTCCTGTTGACAGTTTTTATGGTATTGTTGATATGGGTTTCAAAGTTCAGGTTGTTATCAATGGTTACCCCTAGAAGTTTAGTTGTTGGATCGTAAGATATGAGTGTAACATTATTGGATAAGACTGAAAATTCATTGGGAGTGATTTACGGGTAGGAGTGAAGAGGAAAAGTTTTTTTTTGGGGTTGAAGAGGAGGCAGCGTTGTAGAAACCAATTTTCTGTTTTATTGAACATTGTCTGAGTTAAGAGTCTGTAGTTGGGATTGAGATTTAGCTGAGCAGATTTATCACCGGCACAGCTCCAAAAACTATCTATATTTCCATCTCACCTCCATTCTGAATTTCTCGACCCAACAAGACATAAACCAATTTTGAATTTCATGCTGTCAGACTCCACTTCCGCTTCTGCAACCAACACGCCAACTCACACTGAAGACTCTGCTTCAAGTTCCAAGTTCCAAAGGTAAGGAAAACTAAACATCGGGATGCCACTGACATCACAAACACAACCGCTGACACCGGACACACACATAGGTTCATAGGTGTGTTCTAGGCTAATGCCCCTGGAGCCTTTACAAGCCTAGCCCATAGGATTACCCTGGCATCGTGCCACCTGACCTTAGTACCCAGAGGCTCTGTCGAGTAGAGCCACTGGAGTGATCCCCAGTGTGAATTTTCTATTTCACATCCACTCATTAAGATTTCTCTTGAAGAGGGCCAGTGAGCTGATCTGTTTGACATGTATGGGAAGTCTATTCCATAGCATGGGCCGTCTTTGTGTTATGAACCTGTCCCTACAGCACGTTCTGTTGTTTGTGGTAATGAGGTTGAGGTCTCTGGAGCGAGTAGTGCAGAGGGATTGGGATTTCTTTAGATGTAGCATTTCTAACAGAGCTGGGTCAGACATGGCTTTGTAAGTCAAGCAGAGATCACCTCTAAGTTGGTGATATGAGACAGAGAATAGTTGGAGTTTTTTGAGTCTGTCCATATAGGACAAGTGTTTAAGGGCTAGGATCATCTTTGTGAAGTACTTTTGCGGCTTCTCCAGTTGTTGCTGGTGTCTAGTGAGGTACATGCCAAAGGGGCATTGTACTCGATGATTGGCCTAATGAGGGAAGAGTAGAGGGAGACAATGACCTCTTTCTTCCTGGATGCAAAACCCTTAGTAATGAGATGTCCACATAGAAGGACTTTCTGACCACAGTGGCAATGTGGTGGTCAAAAGAGAGTTTGCTGTCAACCTGTGTCCCCAGATCTCTCATAACGCCTTCTGTGTTCAGTGAACTTCCATCGATGTGGAAATTCATGGGGACCATTTTTTTTCCAAAGGGGAGGATGACACCTGACCAGACGAACAGCCCTACAACTTAACAATACATGTAAGTACAACAACAAAAACGTAAGTGCACAACAGAAGCCAGAGAGGCTGCTGCCATTTCTAAATTTATTAAATCTAAATTAATCGCTGAAGATGGAATTTCTAGAATAAGATCTGAGGAATACCTGTTGTAAAATTATCTAATCTGTAGAGCTAATTGCCTGATTTAAAGCCCCAAAAGCAATGAAGTGTATAGGTCTATAGATTTTCTTTCTGCTAAGTCTCCTTTTTCTAGGAAACAATACATTGCATCAGATACCATATAGATAGAAGTTAGGATACTATCCTTTCCCAAAATAAATCTTGGGAATTAGAATAATAATCGCACCTACTGATATATTTCTTCACCTAATAACAGACTAGCTTTTCAAAAATCTAACATAAAAGACATAGGTTAGCAACAGATCCTTAGTCCAGAGGGATAGATGGTGTAGAAGTTTCTGGAAGTGGTATAATAATGGAATGATTATACTGTTTAAGGAGAATACCAATGATCAAATATGAGATTAAATTTTTTTACTAGAGTTTTAGAAATAGCAGATGTAAACAAAGAAGGAGGGATGAATGAAGATCATGAGAGTTGGAGCTAGGTTTTCTACCTGATGACAATTGCTTCAGAAAACACGGTCCTGAAGTTGCAGGTCTGAAATAATTAAGCTGCAGTGACTTGGAACATGCTGTTTACATGCTGGGTGTTGACATTTTCAGTAAAGTCATTACATTGATTTCAATCAGTACGTTTGTTTGTTTAAGTGAAACTCTTTTCTTTGAATTTAGACTAACAATGTCATTGATGAATCTTCAGGATAATTTTGGTTGGGAAGATAATACAACTTGCATAATAATATGCAAATTGTTAGATTTCATTGCTTTTTTAGCTTGCAACGTTATCTTAGTGAATGGATCAAATTACAATCAAGCAGACTTCCAGTCATTTCCCTTTTATACAAGTTCATATCCCTTACTTCAATTCCTGCAATCTCTTAAACCTCATTCCTCCTCCAAAACATTATTCTGCAAGTATTGTTCCCACAATTACCCTTTTTTCTTGGTAATTTGTTCCTTTTTTCTAAAAGTCCCACTTCCTGTTCTTTTATCTCTGTTACAATATTCACCACTTGAAGTATGCTTGGTTTGATTTCTATTTTCTAGCAATTGCTTTTTTGGCAGCCACCAGAATTAAACTTAACAAGGCCTTACTATGTCTAGGCAATTCAGATCCTGTAATCCAGCTCAAAAAATAATTTCCTTAGATACATTCATTTGCTTGCCCTGCATTCCTGACAGAGTATTCTGTGGGGAATTTCTAAACTTTGCCAACTCATTAGACTGCAAAAACATATGCTCCCAGGTATCTCTTTCTTTCATGTTACAAGTCCAACATTTGACATCTATCTGAGGAAAAACATTTTGGAGTTTGCTTGAGGTATAAAAAATGCCTCTGCAAACACTTACAAGCAAAAATCCTTAATATTTTAGACTTTGTTGCATATTTGGAAACCATGCATATGTTCTCCCATTGTTTCTTTGTAAATTGCATCTCTAATCTCTCTTCTCAATCTTTTCTGATGACCTCTGATTGATTTCTATAGTCATCATGCAATATTTTATGTGCCCTATTAATTATCCCTTTTTAACAGCAGCTCATGTTCTAGAGTCAACTAAAAAGTCAAGCAGCACAGGCCTTTCACTTAGGATTCCCTGTCCCTTTCTGTTTGCCGATGCTCTGATATCCCTGACAGAGAAGGCAATCTCTAGCCTGCTGTCCAAATATCTTCTTGGCCTGTTCCCATTCTGCGACCTTCCCCTCTTTAATTATTTGCTCCCAATACATTGGTTGTTTTGCCAGCTTCCTGCAGTTAATTCCAGCCCCCTCTTGCCTATTCTCTTTACTTCTGATTGCAGTCATCCCTATTGGCAGATTTTCCTTTCTTAAATCCCATGTTGGCTTTGTTCTTAGTATACTTTCAGCTACTTTATGAATATTTAGTTTGATTTTTATGGATTTTCAAGTTATCTAAGGAAAAGCTTTAGCCTAACTTTTTTCTAGCAGCTAGGTATGCTTTTTCCATAATAGTTCATGTTAATGAGGTAAAATTATTTAAAGATTTTAGAAGGATCTTCCTGCTGGTAAAGAGTGGCCCAAACAAAGTCAACTGCAATAAATTTAGCATGTATTGAGTCTTCAGTAGATTACGATATGGTTCTTTTTGTATCAGTTGTGGGGAAACAGTGTCAGGGCTAGCCATCTGATGGTATGATCACTGGCTCGAGATGATGGTCACTTTTGATGTGACACCCCAACCCCATAGGATCATATGTAAGTACTAAGCTAGCTGCCCTTGTGGGCCATTTTAAGCCTAGCCAGTTTCTTTTTTTGTGCTGAAATAACATATTTTATATGGCTATAGCTTGACCTTACCTATATCATGGTCGATAATTATATACTATCCCTAATTAGAATAACTGGTATCATTCCATAGGTAATTTGAGGGTCACCATTCATGGGATAAAGCATTTAGGAGTTGTATCTGTCCAGTCGTATTACAGGGGCACTCCTTGGGTAATTTTTTTGTTTTCCATACATATATCTAAGTTGCCCTTGAAAATGGATAGGATGAACTTTTATGTTTTATGTTGATGGGGAATCTGTTCCATAGCAGTGGTATCCTCTGCAGAATATACCTGTCCCCCCAAAACTTTCTGTTGATGTTGCAAAAGAGATTTAGATCCCTAGATCAAGTATTTGTGGTGCCATTTGACTTGCTGATATGAAGTAAATCCATCAGTATTGGGTGAGAGGATGCCTTGTTTGCCAGACACAGGTCACCTCTTAGCAGTCTGTAGGATACCGAGTATAGTAACATAGGTTTCAGTCAGTCATGTTGTTTTGGGCTTGTATCCATTTAATAGGACATTTCTGGGCGTGTTCCAGTTTTTGCATGTGTCTGTACAGATACATGCCAAAGGGGGCATTATATTCAGTGACTAGCCCAATAATGGCTAGGTAAGGGGGGGGGGGCAATGACAGTTGTAGATCTAGACACAATCTTTGTTTATAAGCTATTTAATATAGAAAGACTTTCTTACAACAGAAACATGTTAGTCAAAATTAGGTCACTGTCCACATACGTTCCCAAATCCCAAACAACTGGGTCATCTCTTTCAGGTGTATTGTCAATGTGGTAGTTCCCTGGGGTATATGACTTCCCAAATGATACAGTAATGCATTTTTGGCATTGAGTTTCAGACCATGATTTTGACACAATTTATTTATTTGAGGCAGACCTTACTGCAGGATGGTTAACTCATCTAGGGATTCAGTGACTGCTCCTAGCTTGCAGTCATCTGCAAACTTAGTCAGCCAGAGCCCTTTTGTTTGGCTTTTTCTTCAGAAAAGTAGAAGCTAAACAGGAGAGGTCCCAGCACAGAACCATGGCAGACTCCATTGGTACCTGGTCTCTTTGTGAGGTAACTCCCCATGTTTTGATTATCTGTGTCATATCTGTGAGCCAGTTGAAATACAGCAGGTGACACAGAGTTTTTTTTTCCGGTTTATTTAGGTTTTTTACTATGCCTGACTGAGGAATTGTGCCAAAAGCTCATAGCCGGCCTTAGGCATAGGCCAACTAGGCGGCCGCCTAGGGCGCCACTGTAGTAGGGATGCTTTTCCAGTATTTATTTGGTGAAGGTAGACTAGGATGGGGGCACCAGGTGGTGTGGTGGGGGGCGCCGTGGAGCCCTTTTGCCTAGGGCATCAGCTGACCTAAGGCCGCTCCTACAAAAGCTTTTGCCAGGTCAAGGTATGCAGTTTGTACCATTTTTGCCTTCATGGATTGCGTTGGTGACTTTTGCCCTTGGTGAATCTAAACTGAGACAGTTCCAGTGTTTGGAGGTTCCCTAGATCCTGATAGATTAATTACATGATATGCCTTCCCATTTGCATACGAGGCTGGTTAGACGTATGGGTCTGTAATTCCCAGAGTCTGTGGAAGCTCCTTCCTTATACAGGTAGCTGTTCTCTATTCACTTGGTAAAAAACCTGTATGAAGGCCGAGACTGAACAGTGTTGTTAGGGGTGTAACTAAATCACACTTCATGCTATTTAGATACATCCAGGGATATTGTCAGGACCAATCAATGCACTGTTTTTAGCTGTTAATAGCACTTTTAGGACTTGGACTTGTGTGATAACTGTGCAAAAAGTGAGAAAATAGGATTATGATTGGATAAATTTGTGGCTTTAAATGAGAAATTTGTTAGAATAGGAAAATGATCACTTAGAATGCTAAATATTGTGGAAAGAAATTTGCATCTTTGACAAATATTTCTAATTGCTAAATCTAGGTATGTAGCTATCCCTATCTTTGGGTATGCCTGGTACCAATTTAACAAGCTGTAATAGGTTATTGAGGAAAAGAAACCTATATGAAAGAAATCCACTCAAATAAATTATTATTAAATTTGCCTGTTAAGAACATATTAATTTTTTACTTACTCCAATAATATTTTAATTGTTTCTTCAAAAATGGTTTTATATTAATCAGTGAGTACAGATATGGCACTGTGATGTGTAAGTTTGTACAGCCCACAATGAGAATATGAAGAATTAACCAATTTGGGTTATAATCATATTTAGATGTAAAATGGTTCAACTTAAAACTTGAAGACTTCGGGACAGACTTCAAAATGTTGCTCTCAGTGTAAGTCTGCCCTGATTCCAAAAGACCTGCTCTCAGTGTAACTTACTTCAGTGTAAGGCCTATCTATAAACAGGCTTATACCAAGGCTGAGATTCCAAAACACCAGCTTTCAGTATAAGTGTCCACTTACACTGAGAGCAAGTCATTTGGAATCAAGCCCTTAATTTTAGTGTTAATTGACAGTAGAATTCCATCACCAGATTTATTCTTAGGTGGAGCTGTTTTTAATAAAAGATGAAGTACTAGCATTTAGCTTCAGCTATGTTTCACTAATACAAAGAGTGTCAGAATCAGCAACCTTAATTCATGCTTTGAGCTCATCCTATTTGTTGTTAATACTACCAGCTATAATATGGCACATTTCCGACAAATGGATTGTTTTATAACTGCTAAACTGATTGGTAAAACTACAAAAATAGCTAATTTGGCCAGGGTCCAGATTAATATCACCTGCAACAGACATATTTTTGTGTTCTTAGTATAGAGAAGGGTTAACTTTTTTTAATCTTGACCATAGAGGATTTAATAACATGAAGGCTAATTAGACCTTGATATATGCTTGGTTATATGTTACAGACTGCCAAAACATCAATTTGCAAGATATTATTAGATTAAATAGTTAAGTTATAGATTTCACATGATAGTTTAAGTTGATTGCCTGAAATGTGTTAATTGCATAATTACTTTATTGGTGTTTTTATTGACTGTAATAACCAAATATTTGTTTACTAAAGAAAATTGCTTTCAATGTGAGGGGAAGAGTGTAAAGTTTTGATAAAGATTTGGCTATTAGTTTGTTTTACTTGTAGGACATATGTTAAGATACATTACAATAGCAAGAGAAAGAAACTACCTTCCATTTTAAATAGTTTAAAGATTATACTCCTAGCAAAAATGCAAGAAATTGGTAGAAATAACCAATGTCTAAATAATTGCTGCTATTATTTTATGAACTGGGTAGTAAGCAGTTTAACCCCAATAACTGCAGCATATAAGGCAGCTGCTAAAACAAAGCTCCTAATAGCAAATGTGTTTCTGCGTAGGAACTGTATGAATCAAAGGTAAAATGATTCTATAAATAACAAATAATTATGCCTCATTGCATCAGTCAGTATACAGCAGACAGTCTGCAGTGAAATGTAAAAAAAGAATTGTAAGAACTTATTCAGAGTGATTATCTTGACAAACGGTGAATAATATCATTAGACATTAGTATTTGAAAAACAAAGATCAACATCAAACAGTAGCTTTTGGGTGGCAGAGTTCTTTAACTCCAGACTGTTGCCTTTGTGTCAATCAAATCTTGTTCTAAGCAGCTGTCTTGTCAACAGAGAGCAGATTATGTTACAAAAGAGCAGCATTTAATTTAAGTAGTGGAATACAATGTGAAATTGCAGTATTTAAACATTTCCTCACTTTTGTCTTAACTACAATCAAAAAAGTACTTGTTTTGACAACAGATAATGATTCAAAACAGCAGTATTGAAATAGCATTAATGATAACACATCTAAAATACGCTCAAAATAAATATGCTTAAATATAGGTTCATAGGTGATTACTAGGCTAATGACAGCAGGGGGTCCTTTTTTAAGTGTAACCACGTTTCCCAAATGTATTGGAGAGGTTTTGATCCCATACATTTTATAGAGGGTATATATAACTTGGGTATGAGTGGTCAGACATTTAGCAGCTTCCTCATTCTAATAGAGATATAGGTGTCAGGCCAGGGCTAAGTGCGTTACTAGGTGCAAGGAAGAACTTTGCTTCACATGGATGGAGAGCCTGTTCCAGAAAAGGGTTAGTCTCTGATACACTTACTTGTCCCACCAAGATGTCATATTTATGTTGCAGAAGAGGTTTAGGCTCCTAGATCGGGTAATTTTGATGTTATTTGTTTTGCCAGTGTGCAACAGGTCTGTCATGACTGGATGAGAGGATGTTTTGTAGGCCGGGCATAGATCACTTCTCAACAGTCTGCAGTACACAGAGTATAACGTTATGGATTTGAGGTGGTCCACGTAGGACATGTTGTCTATTACCATGTATTCTTTTTGTGAGGAACCTCTTTGAATGCTCCAGCTGTTATGTATGCCTGTCTACAATGCCCAAGTCAGGTATTGTGTTGAATACTTTGGCCGGGTTGAGGTAGGCAGTATGCACCATTTTGCCTTTATTTATTGCCTTTGTGACTTTCTCAAAGAAATGTGCCAGGCTGAGTAGGCATGACCTACCCTGGATGAAAACAAATGGGGCTAGACTAGATGTCTGAACGTTTCCTGTGTCATTATTTATCATATCCATGAGAATTCTTTCTCCGGCTTTACATATGAGACTAGTCAGGATTATGGGTTGGTAGTTTCCCAGGTCAGTGGATGGCCTGCATTTGTGTAGAGGGATAGCAGTTGTAGTCCACCATTCATTCAACACAAGGCCTGTTAGGAAGCTACAGTTAAACAGTGATTTTAGTGAGCCCAGTAGGATATGTTTCTTGCTACTAAGGAGTCTCTTAGTGGAGGTGGTATCACCAATACTGACTTCTTGGGTCCCAACTGTGAACCAGCTTGCAGTTCTAACAGTACCCCCCTGAATTATCCTGTTCATGTTTTATATTGTGGCATCATCCTTAGAAAGCTGCTAAATTCTATGCTCATACCAGCCTGGGACATGTAGTCCAAGTCCATCATCTCTGTCATCATATTGTCCAGGGTGGTACATCTCAGGTCGTTTACTCCTTCGTGGACTTTGACTAAGTCATACTGGTACTTGTAGTTCAATGACCTGAGTGGGTGCATGATCTGGTGGATCCTGGTCCCTGATAAGCAACTCTCTGTTACCCTTCACAGCCTGATCAGTTGGACACTGGTGTGTTTCACAGTGGAGTCTTCTGTAACCAAAATGTTGGACTGTTTGGTGGTCTGCCTTATGGGTTTAGACATTGATATACCTTGAGTTGTGGTTGACTGTGCCATCATGGGAGTTGTTTTCTAGTGTGTGTTTGAGGTTGATGAGTATATATATTATAATTACTACATCTGGGAGGCCTTTAAGGTCTTGATAGATTATTTTTAAGAGTCTCAGCATATGTGAGTGTATGTGTTTATCCTGCAATGTGTATATCAGGTATTGTGTGTTTCTGACAACCCGTTTGGTATTTGCAATGGTTATATGTGACAGCCTTGCCTCCAGTGATAGTGTATAACTACATCTTTCACATAACGTCATATGAGATTGTTTGAGATCCAGGTTGTTGTCAGAAAACATGACACAATTTATACATTGTCTCAGCATGCCCATTTCTATTAAGTTGTCTACAGAGACAGTAGAGAAGTACAGATCCATGGTTTAGAGTATTTATATAGTGGGCTACAAGGGTTAGCTGAGCTGATGTTTGATTAAGGCTACAATCAATAACAAAAAACTCTTGGTTCTATGCCCCTGTGTACAACAACTGTAAGGGAGCACTAGAGGAGTTTACAACAGATTTCCTTGGGTGCTATTTGGGTAAGAAGTGCAATCTCAGTCAAACCTCATGTAGCAATGCTCCCCTTCATGCAAACCTGGTGCTTGTTGAGCAACTATGTTCTCAGGAACTCTTAGTGGTAGCTTTAGACAGAAATTGAGATTTGGGTCTAGATTACATCAGTGAACGCTAAAAATAGCGAACGCTGATATAGCGAACTTCAAAGTCTGAAGGCTGAAAACAGCAAAGGAATGGATCCGTGACTTTTTTTCCCAGGAAAAAAAAATCTCTGGGCCGTTCTCTGGCCTTTGCTGTTTTCTCCACTGTGGTGTGATCTTGGAGTTGGTATAGTTAAGTTGGGAGGGTGGGGGGGGCGAAGCCCCCCACTTAACTTTGATTGTATACTCTTTTTTTTTTTTGGATCAGCAAATTTTTTCCATGGGAAAAAATTCGCTGATCCGTTCCTTCTCATTTTTCAGCTTTCGGACTTTGAAGTTCGATATATCAGCGTTCGCTATTTTTAGCATTCGCTGATGTGATATAGACCCTTGAGATTCTAAGCACCTTCATCTATACCAAGCACTGCTGACCACGGTTGTGCAATGAGCAAGCAATGAGAAACAGTAAATAAGCAAAACAGCTCACTGGCCACTCACAACAAACACTTTCTAATGTTTCCTCTGTGATTCTCAGCACAGGAGAAACTAGGCTAATTTCTGCACCCACAAGGGCAGTCCTAGATTTTCAGATTTTAAACTACCAACAAGTAGCTCAAAGTGCATCAAATAACCAAGTTAATCCAAACAGCAAACACTTACAAGTAAGCAGAGCTGCAGAACTAAACAGCTGAATACAGTGGCAAAAACAGCAGCACTTCAATGGATATAAAAGTGCAAAATCTCTGAAAATGCACAGATATAACAGCAGCACTTGCACATTTCAAGATAATAGAGCACTTATTTAGCTGTTGATGGATCTGGATTATTTCAGTAGTTAAATACAGTAGCAAAAACAACCTCACTTTAAAGTAGTTAAAATGCAAAAACTCAGCAACTAATGCACAAATATAGGAGCAGGACTTGTATACTTCAAGATAAAGTGCAAATTAGCAGTATGGAGCACTCATCTAGCAGTAGATGGATCTGAATTTAGCAGAAAGTCACAGCAATCAATTAATTGGTTGTCCAACATTTATAAGCCTTTATATAGGCTGAGAGAAACCGTAAACAAGCAAAATAGCCCACTGGCCAATCATACAAGCATATTCTAAAGCTTCATCAGTGATTCTCAACATAGAAGAGACCAGGCCACTATCTTCTCCCACAAAAGGGTAGGCCTTACTTTAAACCACTTAAAAGAAGCTCAAGGTGCAGTAAATAACCAAGTTAAGTCAGAGCATACACTTAGAAACAAACAGAAACAAACAGAAGGGTAGAACTCAATGACTGAATGCAGTGGCAAAAACAACAGCACTTTAAAATACTTAAAAGTGCAAAAATCCAGCTATTAATGCACAAATGTAACTGCAGCACCTGTTTATTTCAATGTAATGAGCAAAACAATAATGTGGAGTAGTTCTATAGCAGTGGATGGATCTGGATTCAACAGAAAGTCTCAGCAATCTCTGCATAGTCACCACTGATTGATATAAACTATCAAACATATGAAGAACTAAAACACAATGTAAAACATGTAGCTAGATTCTAATTGAAAAGTCAATCTGAAAACTTAAAGTTAAAGCAGAGAAGTAAGCATCAGTTATTAAGCTATGAAGGCAGCAAACATTCCCAGTAGAATGATTCCAAATCGTCCATAACCAGATGGAATGACAATCTATCTCCAACTCTACAGCATCTAGTAACAAGCCAGTACAGTCAGTAAAAAAACAATTAGAATGATGAGTCAAAGTCTCTGAAGTCACCAGTGGCAAGCAAGGAAGCAATTCTAGTAAAGTAGGATATGTAACTAGCAATCTCAGTAATGATCCAGAATTTGTAAGTCTCCTGTGAAAATGTGGGAAGTGGACCAAAGTGATCAGAAAAATCTATTTGTAGTCTATGCCATCCAGTGAATGCTCAAAATACCATATAATGGGAGGACAGGGGATGAATGGCACATAATAAGTGTTCCTTCTTCCTTTGTCAGCAGACACTGACAAGACACAACAGGGCTTGGAAACAGATTGAGTACAGAAGGGTCTGCAGATGCAGCAAAGAGCCTCAGATTCAGCAGTTAGTACTGTCATGCCAAGAAGCAGTCCTTAAGGGTGGGTGATTTTACTTACAAGGAAGCATGTCCTGGTTGTTCAGAAGTAGAAGGGATATGCCCTAGAACTAAAGTTGTCCTAAACTCTATGGAGTAAACCTTTGACATCTCCTGTCTTGTCTAGTTATTTCAGATTATTTGTTACCATTCTTCTGCAAAGAGGGGTAAACGTCCTTCTAGGACAAGGAGAAGAAGGGCAGGAATGAAGTGATAATGATTCTGAATTTCACTGTGAAGCTCCCTGCTGATATCATCATCTCTTAGACCTTCAAAGATCTTTTTTCAGTTTTGCAGTTATTTCTTTTGTTTAAAATGTTGATGTCTACTTTCTGTTCTGTAGCAGTCCTTGAAAAGATAATTCCTATTGAAGATTTAGGAACATGGGAATCAAACCTTTATTTTACATTTTACACAATTTCCTTTTCTGCTGCACAATTGTATGGGATGATGCAGCGGACAGGAAAGGTTTATCTAATGAATCATTCAAACTCCTTCTTTTCATTATTAAGAAATGTTTATGCAGTCATGCAACACCTAATTAGAGTAACAGAGTCTACTGTCCTAAAGCATACATTCACAACACTATATCCACATTTAAACATGAGGGACCCTCATGGCTGCTGCCTGGGTCAACTTTGAAACTCTATTCCTTAAAGTTGCACCAGCAATATTTTGAGTTTAGCAGAAAAGATTAAGGCTGCAAACTTGTAAGCAAACTCTAATACATAGTTAGAGTCTCATAAATTCAGTTTGCCCACTGTGTGATGCGGGGCTACTTACTTGATTGACTAAATAGTGTTCACAGGCTGAGTCTGAAAAATGTCCAAGTGGATCAGTGCTCTATCGTGGGTAATAAACAAATAAATAAATTATAAATAAATTAAATTTTAATGTCAGACTGATATCCCATCATGTGCATTTTGCAGTTTATTACTTAAATATCAAGTATAGCACCATCCAGGATTCAACCATTGGAATCAGGCTGGAACCTTTCTGGGATTCTAAGCCACTGGTTGCTGAATCTACCACAAAATATTTTGTAATTTGTATTGTTTCTTATCTTGGATCCATAAAATCAGTCAATTTCTTGGGATCTGGTGGCTCAGAATATGGTTTCACTGAGACGACTTTGAAAATATTGTGGAAAAATTCTGTAAACTGAGGTGTGGCTGTTGTTACAGGCTACTATAACTTCAAAAATTGATCACTTCTTTTTGGGAAAAGACAGTGCTCTAGGCAGATCATTTATAGTGGATCTTCTTTAAGGGTTTGCAAAAGAAAACATTATCAGAGGAGTCACTGAAAAGAGAGAGTCCTCCTCCTCCTCCTTTATCATAACCCATGGATGAAAAAATCATATCTGAACAGGCCAGATCACCATCTTTCTCATCAGACTCAAAGGAAGGAAGGAATGGGATCCCTTTTTTCTTCTGTTGATAGTCAAAGTTTTTATTTTTTATTTTTTAGTATATATATATATATATATATATATATATATATATATTTTTTTTTTTCTTTCTATACAAAAACAGGAATCTTAGATGCCTTAATATTGACAACTGACTTCTGGATGTCCTTTCCTTGGACAATAGGGCATTAGGCTCACTGCATTTTTTTGGTTATTTAGCGAGCAGATGCATGCCACGAACATCTAACATTTGGGTGCCTCTACCAATACAGCAGGAACTTACCAGAAAAAGGAAGCAGCAGAAATGCAGACTGTCTTTATGGGCAACACATGTTCAGGTTTTGAAATACGGCTTGCCTGGTGTACCTGACAGCTGGTGTCCAGGGGGAGGTGTCCTTTTTACCACTAGGAAACATTCAGTATTAAAAGCCATCTTCACTTTTCTTTTTTAGACAGAAACTGTCTATCCCACACCTGCATATCCTCCTACCAATTCAGGGACAAATAAGTAGGTGGATGATTAGGGGGAATAGAGCAAATGTCTTCTTCTAATATTGATTGATGAACTATAGCAGGCAGGTAAAGAAAGGCCTCACTTTCAATACAAGGCCCAGAATTGCATATACCTGGCTCTTAAAAAGTAACAAACTCTCCATTTTTCAGTTTTATTTATTTATTTATTTTTGTGGAGGGAGGTACAGTGACACAGTTTTCAACTTACAGCGAGAGTTTCCCCATTTTGATTCTCGGCTGGGTTGCTTTGTTTGGAGTCTGCATGTCCTCCCTGTGTTTGCATGCATTTTCTCTGGGTGCTTCAATTTCCTCCAACATTCCAAAGACATGCAGTAAGTGATTCAGAACCTCTAAATTGGCCGTAGCGGTGTGTGCGTGTGTGTGTGTGTGTGTGTGTGAGTGTGTGTGTACATGTGTGCGTATGTGTGTGTGTGTGTGTGTGTGTGTGTGTGTATGTGTATACATCCTTTAAAGAACAACCATAGCAGGCTAACCACTCATCGGTGTCAACATTAGCTCTAGATGATTGTCCCTGCTGATGTGACACCCTTACTCATTCATAGGTTAGTACTAGGCTAACTGCCCTTGCGATCCATTTTAAGCCTAGCCATTTATCTCCTGTGAGATTCAAACCCTGTATCTTGTGTTTGTTAGGCAAACACCTTAACTATTAGGCCACCCTCCCAAACCACCATGTGCAAAAGTTGGGAAAAGGGTGATGGATGGAGAGAGGGTAAGTGATTCTTTTCTTTCTTTCTTTTCCTTTCTGTCTATGCCAGTGCTTAGGTTATCCTCACTTCTTGTAAAAAAAAAAAAAAAAGACAGGCAGAAGAAGTGCTGTTTGACCATTCCTTTTAGGTTTAGTAAAAGTTTGAGGGGTCTAGCTCCCTTTACTAAAATTCACAGGGCAGAGTTGGACTTGCAGTGTTTTTTTTGCTTAAGGAAGAAACACACTCTAAGTAGAAATATTTATGGGGAATCCAATGATCACATGATCAATTGTTAGTGACGTTCTTAGGGAATGCCATTGTTAATTCCAGTTAAAAAGAAAAAACAAAGTTATTTTTAAGATGATAATCTTAAGATATGTATAACACTGGTGTAGAGCAATCATGCCCACAATGCAACCAATGCACTGTAACAAAAACAGTAGCAACAATTAAAAAAAAGTTACTATTCTTACAAAGGAAATGCAAGAACAGTGAACAAAGGTGTATTAAAGCTGTATTAAATTACAAATGTATTTTTAAAAGATAAAGATAAAAGAAATGTTATTCTGTGTGTCTATTCAGTAATGTATACTATGTGAAAGAAAATGTGTAAAAGTGGTGTATAATTGCATTAGTCACTTTGAAAATATACTACAGTTAAAAAATAATCCTTGCATAACAAGCATGTGTACTGTTGCGAGATAAATGCATTTTAGAAAGAATGAGCTAGGACAACGGTTATTTCATTATTAGGACTTATACTTCCTCAGTCGTATCCTTCCACAGCAGACATGCAACTGTAGAAACAAGAAATCTTCTCCCAAAATTTGAATCAAAGAAAAAAAAAACACAGGAGATATTTTTTAGGACTTATATAGGCAAAGACAAATTATTAATTGAGAGAATTACTGCAGTACAGCTTATGAATATGCATGCTATAGGATATACGTGGGACATAGCTCAACATTTGATCATCTACCTGTAAGAAATCTGAGTATTTATTGTGAAACTGAAGGCTAAATAGGAAAGGAAAATACAGTTGTGTAAAATCTTACCATAAGAGTAGATGTCCTTCTCTTCACTACTGCAGTATACGTTACAGTAGGATGTCCCACCCTAGGCATCCCGTCGCTCAGCCAGTGTAAATAAGCTTAAAAGAGATCTTGTTTGTACCATATGTTACATTTATGCTCCCCTCACAGTAAGTAGGGCATAAAAGAGATGCATGGACGCAACTACCAAGAGTTGAACTGCCCCAGAAGAAAACAGGAGATCCAACAGGTGAGGTAACTTGTGATGATTTCCCCTGGCCAGATGCATTAAGAGGGGGAACCAGTGCTGTCTCAGCCAAAAGGGAATCACTAGCAACATTTTTGGGGAGTCCAGCTGAATCTTTTACAGGACTCTCAGAAGCAGAGGAAGAGGAGGGAAAGCATAAATAAACCTCCCCTTCCAAGGAAAGGAAAGGGCATCCGTTTTCCAGGGCAGATGGCATGGCACTCTGGAACAAAACAGAGGAAGCTGTCTGTTCAAAGGGGAGGCAAAAAGATCTACCTGAGGAATACCCCACCAATGGACAATGTCCAGAAACATGTCTCTATGAAGCATCCATTCATGAGTTTGTGTTTTGGACCTGCTCAGAGAGTCTGCCACAAGATTGTGCTCTGAAGGAATGTATACTGCTTGAAGAGTTAACTGATAACTGAGGGCCACTTCCCAAGCCTGAAGCACCATCCTACAGAGGAGGTAAGATTTTGTGCCCCCTACTTGTTGGCATACCGCATCACTGTAGTGTTGTCTGTGTATACCTTCAAGGGGCCTGGAGAGAACATGGGGTTAAAAGCCTGAAGGGCCTGTATCAGAGCCCTCATCTCTCTTATGTTGATATGGTTTGACTTCTGATGGGGAGGCCAAAGACCCTGAAGTTTCAGTTGACCAAGAAATGCCCCCCACCCCATGTCTGAGGCATCGGTGAACAGCTTTTGAGAAGGGACTGGAGGCTGAAAGGGTGAACTGTTGAATCCACCACTCAAATTCCTTCTTGAGACAGGTAAGGAGAGGTGCACTGAAATTCAGAGGGTTACAGTGCTGCAGGCAAACTAACCTGGGATACCACTGAAGCTTCCACATATGCAGTCTGCAAGAGGAAGCACTGGAATACAAGAGGCCATGAATCCCAGAGCCTGAAGAAACTCCCTAGTTAGCATGGCAGTCAGAGGAAGAAGAAATTGAAAGAAAGCTGGCAAGGACGATACCTTTGTGGGCGGAACAGAGGCCGACATTGGCACCATCTTTATCCTGCATCCCAGATACACATGTTCCTGACAGGAAGTCAGGACAGACTTTGGGAAGTTGGTAGTAAGCTGGTGCAAAACACAAAATGCCAAGCTGAATCAGAACGATAAGCCACTCCACAGTCAAATAATGTATCAAATTGAGCCAACTTCAATAAAACCAATACTAGAGTTTATTGAGTTTAATTTTAAAACAAAGGATAACCACTTTTGTCCTGACCACTTCAGAACATCATCAGATAATCAATTCAACCACACAATACATTTTTATGGAAGAAATGAATTAATTAAAAACGTCATAGCCAATTAGTACAATGTTTAAGATGACACACCCCCTTAAAGAAAAACACATATAAAAACCTGTACTTGTGTATATGAGAAGCACACAAATTCAATGTGTTCTAAAATAAATACAATAAAAGGAATGCCCAGTATTTTCCATTACATGCTTGCTGAGTGCATTAGTATCTTTTTTTGATTTGATTTGATTTTATATTGTATAAATGTTCAAATGTGGAAGTAAGACTTCATCAAAAATATAATTGTGGTTCCGAAAGGATTACTTATTGTGCTCTATGTAATTGTTGCAGCTGTTTTTATATAGGAAAAACAGATCGTAAGCTAAAAAAAAAAAAACGGTTTTATGAACATTTATATTATATAAAATCAAAAAAGATGCTAATGCACTCAGCAAGCATATAATGGAAAATACTGGACATTCCTTTTATTTCACTGTCATTGATAATATAAAAACAGAACTCTGTGGTGGCGCTTGGTCACTTTTGTTAGAGAAGAGGGAACTTTACTGGCGGCTGCATCTTAATGCATCCAACTGGCCAGGCTTAAATGAACACATTCCCATTACTTCCCTTTTAAAACTAAAGGCCCTAGAAATATAACATCTTTTTAGGTATTTATTTACTACTTACATCGTTTTTAAATACTATTACATTTATATTTATATTTCTGGTTGTTTATTATACTATGGATGTTTTATTGTATTTATTCTAGAACACATTGAATTTATGTGCTTCTCATATACACAATTACAGGTTTTTATATGTTTTTCTTTAAGGGGGCATGTCATCTTAAACATTGTACTAATTGGTTATGATGTTTTAAATTAATTAATTTCTTCCATAAAAATGTATTGTGTGGTTGAATTGATTATCTGATGACGTTCTGAAGTGGTCAGGACAAAAGCGCTTATCCTTTGTTTTAAAATTAAACTCAATAAACTCCAGTATTGGTTTTATTGAAGATGGCTCAGTTTGGTGCATTATTCGACTGTGGAGTTGCTTATCCTTCTGATTCAGCTTGGCGTTCTCTGTTTTGCACCAGTGTTTTGCTTTTGTCTGATTTTTCTAAAGTTGATAGTAAACACCAGACTTTGAAGAAGAGAGATGGTGAACTTCAGATCCTGCAACAATCAACTGAGAGAAGGTGCCTGAAGTAACAGGTCATCTAAATAAAGAAAAATCTGAATGCCTTGGAGCCTGCAGAAGGCAATCACAGGAGCTAGGCATTTTGTGAATACCCCTGGGGAAGTTGAGAGGCCAAAGGGCAAAGCAAAGAACTGAAAATGAGAGGAAGACACAGAGAAATGTAAAAACTTCCTGAAGAGAGGGTGAATAGGGATATGAAGGCAAGCATCTTTCAGATCCAAGGACACCAGAAAAGCCTGAGATAATAAAAGAGGAAACAGAGCTTGAAGAGTAAGCATCCAAAATGAAGGCATCACAAGAAAGGTGTTCAGCTGGGAGAGATCTAAAATAGGTCCTGCCTCACACCCTGCCTGCTCTTAGAGACCTGATGGGGTTGAACAAAAGCAGATTTACAAGGATAATTCCTCTGAAACTTAGGGATAGGAGGGACAAAAATATGTTTAAGACCTTGCAAGGCTTTGACTTTCTCTTGAAGAGACATAAACAAATGAGCCTAAAAAAGTAAAATAAAAAAAATAAAAATAACCCCAATGGGGCACTTATCTGGTATTGCTAAATATTCAATACAGCAACAAAGCATTCAAACCAACTGGCAAAAATGGTGTTTGAACTGGTGGTAAAAGAAGTTCAAGGTAGTTGCATCTCTATGTCCCTTTTATGCCCTACATTCTGTGCAAGGAGCATAAATAGGATGTATGGTGCAAACAAGATCTCTTTTAAGCTTATTTATACTGGCTGAGCGATGGGCTGCCCAAGGCAGGACATCCCATCTATAGTGTATACTGCAACAGTGGTATAGAAGAACATCAATTTATTCCTTTAGTTAGAGCAGTTTTAGACTAGTTAGTTGATTACTAGAGTTTTCTAAACATTGTCTGTCTATTTAAATGCTTACTTTAAGTTCCTTGTGGTAGTTGTTTTATTATTTACATATTTATTTGCAAAGAAATGCTTTAACATATTTCAAGTAAACTATATTATTCAACAGGTGTTTATGATTGTGATTGATGACTTATTTATTAGCTTATGGGTTCATTTCATATGTGTTCTTTGTCTGCCCTTTGAAGGGTTACTGCTTAGAGTTATTTAAAATTGGCTTATTGTAAGGGTAAACAGTACGGTATGTTGTAGTTTTGACAGTTTTGGCAACAATATTGTAAGCTTGTGCTACTGGTTCTGTAAAGTACTGCGTGTGTGTGTGTGTGTGTGTGTGTGTGTGTGTGTGTGTGTGTGTGTGTGTGTGTCTGCTTGCACAGTAATTGTGGTCACATTTTAATTATTGCTGGTAAGATTGCAATGGAAGCCTCTACACTAAATCTGAGGTGTATAAACACTGAACTAACTACAGCTATAGAATGTAAAACTCATTTGGGAGTGTCAGAGCTTGGTTATTACACATGACAGCAGTGTACATTTATGCTACACACTTAAGGCCAAGTGTTCTTTGTATATTAATTGGTACCAGTGGTGGAATTCAAACCCCATATTGCTGGTTTTGTTGCATATTTTCAATAACAGTGCCAAGTGAACCAAAACCTGTAGCGCTTAACTGTTAGATGCCCTAACAATGCCAAACATGTCACCATTTAGTTCAAGTAGCAAAAAAGAGAAGACAAAGGTCTGTAGTATTTTTATTTTTTAGCAGGTTGCCCTCTAGACACCACTATGCAATTTTGCAACCATACACCCAAAGGAACATAGTCGAGTGCAGAAAACATCTGGCTCCAAATAAAACCTAAAATATTGCCCAAGACTGGATGCAAAAACTGATAAAACAGAAATACACCACACTGCAGCAATGACTAAAAAAGTTGATAATTTATTTAACTCTTTCATCTGATACTGTCACAGGATGTCTTCAGAATACAGTTATACATGGATCACACTCCTCTTCCTCCATAAAAAGTGAATAAAAAGGTAATGTAAAGGAGATGTTGTCCACTGGCTGAGCCTCTGCTTTAGAAGCAGCAGTGCAGATTTCGTCCTGGTCATGAAAAAGTAGATTAACTATTTGCCCTCGTGTGGCTATTGGAAGAGTCAGAGTCTGCAGTGCACGCAGTTTTGAGATGCAGGGCTGGAATCTTTCAGGGATGAAAATAAGCACCTCCAAATAAGATATAAGGGGTTCATTTCAGGAAAAGAATGTTCTCTGCAGGTGATGGGAGAACAGCCACATCAGGTGGAGCAGCTAAAGACTCTTGGGGTTTTAGTCATGAGTGAGGCTTAGGGGATCGGGAGACTGACTGATGAATGGCTGAACTGGTAGCAGTACTGTGGGAATTGTTCTAAAATGGAAACTGTGACATAACACAAAGCTGTTAAGTTACTGATCATTCTACACGTCTCTATTGTCATGTATGGTTACTGATCATTCTACACGTCTCTATTGTCATGTATGGTTACTGATCATTCTACATGTCTCTATTGTCATGTATGGTTACTGATCGTTCTACATGTCTGTACTGTCACGTATGGTTACTGATCGTTCTACATGTCTCTACTGTCATGTATGGTTACTGATCATTCTACACATCTCTATTGTCATGTATGGTTACTGATCGTTCTACATGTCTCTACTGTCATGTATGGTTACTGATCATTCTACATGTCTCTATTGTCATGTATGGTTACTGATCGTTCTACATGTCTCTGTTGTCATGTATGGTTAAGAACTTTGGGTAGTGATAAGGAGAAGGAAATCACAAATAAAAAGCAGGGAACTTACTATCCATTACAGAATGAGGAACACAGAAAATTCAAGAGGATCTTGAAGTGCATCCATTGCTGCTTCATTTTGAGAGGAGTCAACTGATGGTCAGAGAAACTTATGTAGACATCCCCTTGGTGCCATCCATGGGAAGTGTATTCAGCATGGTCCCATGAGAGAAGTCCTGAGGTAGACACTAGACTGTGGTGGGATTATATCTTTCAGCTTGCCTAGGAATGCCATGGGATCTCACAAGAGGAGCTGGCAACTGTTTTACTTTCTTTTGCTTTTCATTGTCAATGAGCATCAAATCTCCCTCCTACTCATCCAGTCAGCTAGTTCATTCTCCCAGGAGGTGATAGCCATTGGATCATTCATTTCTTCTATGGGGAGGAACAAGCAGTGGGGTGACGCTGTCATCCTGCTCAGAGAAACATGTGGCTTTATCCTTTAGGCTCAGCAGGCTCTCCTTGCACATGCTCTCAACACTGCAGTAGATGAAGTGTCTTGACTATATATGAAAAAAACAGGCCTCCCATTTCCATTAGAGCCATCCCCTCAAAAGCTTTGAAGGCAAAGTGCCTCTAGTAATTCCCAGCTTCCTTCATGGATTTTAACATGAATTCTACACTGAGTGCATGTGGCTGTCACCCATCCACACTGAGAGAGAGACACGGAGGCTCCGCCTCATCATTCTTCTCTTTCTTTTCCTGGGCAGCTCCTCCCACAGATGGTTTGCTAGAGAAACCCAGGTCAGCTGGGTCATAGTCCAGGCTTTATACTTCAGTGCCATGGAGCTGGGTCAAGACTTGTGACTGTTGCTGGTGATGTAGAAGCTCAGTTTGTCCAAGTCAATTGCTGGTGCTGTAACCCTCACCAAGGCAAGCAGTTTAGAAAAAGGAGGGAATGGTGGATGGAGGGATGGCTGTACATGCATTAATGGATGGAGGAAGAAAATTGTTAATAGTAAAGTATGTGAGGGCGTAAGAGTAATTTGTTCTGGTGTCATTTATTTTAATTTATATTTTAAATAATTAATTGGATGATGAACTTTAATGAAATACGTCTTCTTTCATTTTCTTTTTGGATCTATCTTTGAGCATTTGTACTTATTCTTGGCTAGCACCATGCTTTGTAGACAGGAGCTCTTCTTAATGTCGCAACCAAAAGATGGGACATCCTGGCAGTATAGCTCTTGCCTTTTTTCAGGTAAGGCTGTAGTGTTTACCTGAAATTGGGTTCAGAGGTAGGTATACGCTCAGCTGTGCTGCTGTCATCTAAAGCATGCTAATCAATCTAACCCAGCTGCTGTTCTTTATGGCGCCCACCCAGAACAATACAAGTGTGACTGTATGCATGCTAATCAATCTAACCCAGCTGCTGTTCTTTATGGTGCCCACCCAGAACAATACAAATGTGACTGTATGCATGCTAATCAATCTAACCCAGCTGCTGTTCCTTATGGTGCCCACCCAGAACAATACAAATGTGACTGTATGCATGCTAATCAATCTAACCCAGCTGCTGTTCTTTATGGTGCCCACCCAAAACAATACAAATGTGACTGTATGCATGCTAATCAATCTAACCCAGCTGCTGTTCTTTATGGTGCCCACCCAAAACAATACAAATGTGACTGTATGCATGCTAATCAATCTAACCCAGCTGCTGTTCTTTATGGTGCCCATCCAGAACAATACAAATGTGACTGTATGCATACTAATCAATCTAACCCAGCTGCTGTTCTTTATGGTGCCCACCCAAAACAATACAAATGTGACTGTATGCATGGTAATCAATCTAACCCAGCTGCTGTTCTTTATGGTGCCCACCCAGAACAATACAAATGTGACTGTATGCATGCTAATCAATCTAACCCAGCTGCTGTTCCTTATGGTGCCCACCCAGAACAATACAAATGTGACTGTATCGATGTGCAACCATCATCAATAGAAAACAAGAAGAACTAAACATATATAGCTTTAAGTATCGTGAAGAATTCTAGAAAGTTAGCATGTACCACCTTTTAAAAGAATTGCACAAAATCAATAGGACATATGAGGATACAGGGTAGATGGCACAGAGAAAATAATTTCAGTAAATGGGTGGTGGATGATTGGAAAATGTAAGATAACGAGTTGGAATTATTTGAACGTTTCACAAAATATGGACATTTCTCATGTGTTCATCATGGATTCAATGGTTGTTATAGTATTCTAAATGTAACATACAACCTTTCTGAACCTACCTGCACAACTACAGATATCGAAACAATGGTATTTTTGTAGAAGTAAAGAGAGCATAAGAAATAGTGAAGCATGGTGTTTGCTTTTAGTAAAACTCAGGAAATGCAGCTTTAGGAACATTAGTGAAAAATAACAGTTATCTGCATAAGTGAATACCCAGTGTGATAATGGGAGGTGCATGCTCAGATCTTGGCACTCTGCAACTACTGGGGAGTGCTTGCTCTGATGTATACTCAGTGTTTACAGATGATGTCATATAACCCAGTGTGATAATGGGAGGTGCATGCTCAGATCTTGGCACTCTGCAACTACTGGGGAGTGCTTGCTCTGATGTATACTCAGTGTTTACAGATGATGTCATATAACCCAGTGTGATAATGGGAGGTGCATGCTCAGATCTTGGCACTCTGCAACTACTGGGGAGTGCTTGCTCTGATGTATACTCAGTGTTTACAGATGATGTCATATAACCCAGTGTGATAATGGGAGGTGCATGCTCAGATCTTGGCACTCTGCAACTACTGGTTTGTGCTTGCTCTGATGTATACTCAGTGTTTACAGATGATGTCATATAACCCAGTGTGATAATGGGAGGTGCATGCTCAGATCTTGGCACTCTGCAACTACTGGGGAGTGCTTGCTCTGATGTATACTCAGTGTTTACAGATGATGTCATATAACCCAGTGTGATAATGGGAGGTGCATGCTCAGATCTTGGCACTCTGCAACTACTGGGGAGTGCTTGCTCTGATGTATACTCAGTGTTTACAGATGATGTCATATAACCCAGTGTGATAATGGGAGGTGCATGCTCAGATCTTGGCACTCTGCAACTACTGGGGACTGCTTGCTCTGATGTATACTCAGTGTTTACAGATGATGTCATATAAGACCTGCCCAGACTCACAGTCACTCTATATGCAGAAGAACTTATTCTCCTAAAAGGTACTAAGTCTGCAGATCATACTGTTAACAAACTCTTTACCTGACTAAGCACTGGTAGACATACTTAGTCCTCTGTCTGCAACCATATCTTTTGGAACACTCCAGAAATACATGTGTGTCAATAATCCTTGTGCCATGCATGACCATCAGTCAGGTCTGTAGCTATAAATACATAGGTGTATGCTTAGAGGCCTGCTTGTTACTTTAATATTGTACTGAAAACGTGTTTTAAAAAAGGTGTTAAAATAATTCCTATCATTCTGCATCCAGAAAGTAGGAAGGCTATTGAGGCAATTATTCTAATGCTGAGATTCGAATATGCACTATTACATATAGCAAAGAACCAACATATAGCTGCTTCAGGGTTTACTTAACAAAATATGTCAATTCATATCACATGAAAGATACTAACACTGTTTATCCATTCACAGCACTATTTTTCCAATTATGTACAGGACTTCATTATTGCTAAATACCTTACTTCAAAAAATATCATCTTTTGTTCTCTCAATCAGAGTGAAATACAATGAAGTACAGGAACTTTGTTCCCAGTCACTGGTTATATATTGAACAGCAGCAAGAGCGGTGACTCCTTGCACTTCAGAAAATGTATATTATGTTTTCATAGTCTGACAATTTTTGACAACAGTACCTATATTTAAAAGGTGTCCCTGATGTTGGGTCTCTCTCCTATATTATTTTCTTTATTTATTTATTTTTATACTTTGTTCCTGATTCTGGAGGTGAGTGCTTGAGAACTATGCACCAGTAGTTCAGTACCTGCAGTTTCCCTAGTCTGTGTACAGCTTAATTAAACTAATCAACAATACATAGTATAAATAAAGACTTAAGTCCTCATTGAATTTGTGTTTTTTTTTTTTTTTTTTCTTTTTGAAGCTGCAACTACTTCCTTTCACTACACATTTATAGAGCCACAGCCATGATAAGAATACTCTAGATCCATGTCTATTATGGGGTAACGTTTCGAAATGTTGGGACTCGCAATTCCAAGTTCCGGAATGTGGAGTCTGAAAGATCAAAAATTAAGACTTACATGTACTAAGTCCAAGATGGTAAATTCTTGGAATATTCCCTTTTCTCTGAGGTATGGAGATCTCAGAATTCATATATATATATATATATATATATATATATATAGAGAGAGAGAGAGAGAGACCCCACCCTCACACATTGGGGTGCAGGAAGGCTTGCCCCTTGCAAAATACAAGTTTGAAGAAGAACACTGTTAGATATTTGCTCTTCTGTTTTATTTTCAGTCTTTTTTTTTTACAGTTTTGGAATTTGTCACTGAGAGTCATGACACTGCAATAAGTAGCCCTATTATGGTGAATATTACTACACCTGTTCCTTCAGTGGGATGTACAAAGTAAAAAAAAATATGAATATGGTAAAAAACAAAAATATAAATAAAAACTCAGAGAGAAGAAAATATGGAAGGGTTGACACCTGTCATTTTTTTCCCTAATGGCCAGGAAATCTGGTTTTGGCAAGTGATTCTCAAGTTTTTTGAATCATTGTGACAACTAGCATATTTCTGAATTATATTTTTCAAAAATGTTTGCTGTTTGACTTGCATTTCCTAACTGCATTGAAATTATGTTTTCTGAATAGCCTTTTGTTTCTTTTAACTTGCATGTGGAAAGATGTGAAATGTGGTCATTAGTATACAATTAAACTGAGAAGCCATGGCCTCACAGCAAGAGGTACTTCCGTTCAATTCTTGGCGGGACCGCCTTCTGTGTGGAGTCTGCATGTCCTCCCCCGGTCGAGTGGCGTTTGAAAGACATGCGTGAATGGGCTTGCCTTCATTGAAGGTTGGGAGTCGGGCTGGCAACTCGGCACCGTAAAACCTACTGACAATCATTAGCAGACTGGAGTTCCGCTGTGGCGACCCCTAACCAGGAAAACCGAAAGAAAGAGTATACAATTAAACTGATAAATCTTCATGTTGCATCTCAGCAAAACTGCACAAGACTTAAAATGTATAAACTTTACTTTTTATTGATTTTATTTTACTGTCCTTCCAGTTGCATCTTTTGTTCTATGTGGCAAAACGTCATATGCTTTGTATGAGTACAAAAATTGGATTTAGGAAAATTGTAAAACTGACATTACAGTATAAAAATTGGATTTAGGAAAATTGTAAAACAGACATTGCAGGAAACAATGTACAAATGGCATTTATTGTTCCTGTTATCATTGTCTCAGCTCAGTACATAACTCTCAACATCTTAGTGCAAGAATTCTGGACAAAGCCAAAAATAAAGAGGGAAACAATGGCCCAAAATAGGGAAAAGAGTTTAAAAATGCTCTTATATACTCAGAAAGTAACTAGAATAACAAGTTTTGGAGTGCATGCATTTTCTAGAGGGCAGGACATCTGAAACAAATGTCTATCATTAGTTAGCATAGCTATCAAGTGCTCAGAATTTTGTCGCATATCCAGATTTTTCCCTTATATTCTTAATCTTTTCTTCATAAAATTTGTGGTTTTCTGGCAAGTCACCGAGGATTTAAATCACGAAATAATTACAGACATTTGTGTTTCATACATGGTATCCTTCCGAAAATGCAAGCTAATGGAAAACCATTATTCCTGCAATTTCCTATGTTTAAAGGGCAATATTTAAATTCTGACTCCAATTTTGGGAATTTATTTCCCCATTACTTTTGGCTTTGTTTGCAATAAGTGGCTGAAAGGTATGTTATCTGTTGATTTCAATTTTCAATGATTTGTCAGAAAATCACAAAGTATAAGAGAGACGGACCAAAAAGCAATATCTTTTGGCTTCTCCCATTAGAGGTTGCCACAGTGGATCACCTGTCAAAAGATTGATTGGCAGTGGAGTTTTTACAGTGTCGAGTTGACAATACTTTTTTACTTTCTCAGGAGCAGCAACCCTAGTACAAGGTGACTCACGTTTATCTTTTTGTATCAAATTACCTGTCACTATCTGATCGCCCACTAATGCTGCAAAAATGTTATTTGGTATACTAATTTATTGAAGTACTTTATGTTATCTGAATAAATGTAACACTGAAACCTAATATAGAAAAGAAAACAACAGCCCCCAGACACAGCTAAAACCAATAAAATTCGTAGCAGTTTTATTGAAGAGGTTATCGCTTTCACGCATAAACTGTGCTTCATCAGACCAAATGTAACAAAACAAATCAACAGTTAAATAAAGAGCATCATCGATTAACCATTCAAAACATCCATTAGAAAACAAGCACTGAGACATACATTAAAACAACAGGATGTCATTTAAAGGAAAACTCCACCCTGGAACTAAAAAAAATATGTTTTTTTCAGTCTATCTTTGTTTCCAGACCTATTTTAACACCTCAAAAATCACTCTAAGTGCTTTATTTGTATTTTTAGCATGTTTACCACAACATGGCTACCGATGGGGCTTGATAGAGCAACGTGATCTTCTTCTGCTTCAACCCTTTCTCTTTCCCATAAAGCATTTCAAGTCTTCTTTCTATGACTCATGCCAGACATAAGGAAGTCACTGTGAATTCCCATGCCATTGATATATAATGAGAAATGTGTAACTCACTGTCAATTTGTATTCCTTCTGCAAGAGGGCTGCTTCTTTTCTTTTGCTAATCACCCTTATTTATGTTTTGCTCAGAGTATCTTTTACACTGTACTTTAAAGTTGTCTAGCTGCAGTCACAGAAGTAGCTAAATTAGAGGCCTTTGTTCTAGGTGTTCTTTTGTAGTCCAACATGAATTGACAGTTTCCTCCCCCAACACTACTGCAAAGGTGTTAAAACTGTCACTGCAACAGTCAGCTCAGAATTGAAAGGAAGGGTTGTCCAGTCTAAATTTCTTCCCCTCTGCCTGCAGTAAGAGTTATGTATTTATTTAATCATTTTGCCAGCAGTAGAAAGAAATATTTGTATAAACACTTTCAATTTAATTTTTGCAGGCAAGTTTCAGAAAATTCTTGATTATTTCAGTGTGTTTTATTACTAGTAACTTTTGAGTAAACCCGATTTCTGTATACCAGCCATTATTATGTTAACTTATTTTTGCGTTCCCATTTATTTTTGAGGTACAGTGGTCTTGTGACATGCTGTTTTGGTAATTTCCTGACATTCTACTCATCTCCACATTTTAAAAATTACAGCAAAACAGTAATGTGCAAACCTGACTTCATGATACTGACTCAGTAAAAAAATGCACTGAAATCTCACTGTAGTCTACACTTCATGTAGTGAACATTTTTTTTGGGGGGGGGGCTGGGTGGTAAATATTTTAGGGAATAAAGTATCACTTGCATTACGCATACTCCACACTGCTTTGTATGGAATAGTCAGAGACCCAGATATGCAGTTATTCGGGATGTGCAACATACTAGCTTTGACAGGGAAAATGTTTTCTAAAGGAGAAAGGGGTTAGCTTGTTTTTTCTGTTTTAAAAATTTTAGCAAAACGTAGAATCAGTGCATGACTGTTTTTGTTTGACTGAGTTGTTTGTAATGTATACAAAGTAATGGTGGGAGGACCCCACAGCAAATGAGAATAGTAAACGTATGTGCACGCACAGTAAAGGAAAAATTAACACAAGGAAGCACCTTGTGTCGAGGGCAGCACCCTCATGATTGGAAGGTAAGAGGTATGAGAGATGTTTTATTCTGTCAATGAATGAATGTATGAGAGAAAGCAAAAGAGAAAAAAATAAGTTAAAAGTTATAGATAAAGTTAAAAAAAGTTCATGAGCCCACCACATGATTGGGAAGTAGACTGTAAACTATGAAAATAAATTCATGAGCCCACACCATCATTGAGGCGTACCCTGTACAACAAATTCATGAGCCCACACCATGATTGGGACATACCCTATACAACAAGTTCATGTGCTCACAGCATTATTGGGGTGTACCAAATCAAATACAGCAAGTGCTCTTACACTGGCAAGTTTTAAGACTTTGAGTCTTTAAGTGCTCAAAATCACTGTACATAGTTTCAGGAAAAATGTAGAAAGGTTACTGAGGATAAGCTGTTAACTTTACAAATCAGGCAGCTGAAAAACCCAAGGGGTCAAGGCAGAAGCAGAGTGAGGGGGTAGAGAAATTGCTAGAGAATTTAGCAAAAGTGCTAGCTGAGGGGAACAAGGTGGACTTTGGCTGCCAGCAACGAGCTGGCAGTGACTCTCCGGCTTCATCTAACACATCTTGCTTCAGTTGTGGAGAAACAGCACATTGGAGAGGGTAATCCCCACACAGGCAAATGCAGAGAGTCCAAGATACTTGGACTGAATGGCAACCAGATTAAAATAATGCAGTTTTTCCAAGACCACCACCTCAGATTGGAGGGAGTCAAGAAGCTCCATACTGACTAGGTCAAGCAAATAACACAGAAGCAAATTTTTACCCCCTACTGCCAATAGATCAAAATGGACCCAAAGTTAAGATCAAAATAAATTAAAAGAAAAGCACCTTTTCTGGTGGACACTGGAGCCACTAGGCCAGTGTTAAAAATTACTTCAAATAGTCAGCTACAAGTATCAAAGCATAAAGTAAAGGCAGTCGGAGTCACAAATACTACAATTACGTATCCTGTTTTGGAACCCATCTCCATTTCTTTTGGTCTGATCACAGAAAAGCATTGTTTTCTTTTGAGTACAACTGCACCAGTAAATTTGCTAGGAAGAGATTTGTTATACAAGCTGGGTTCTACTATTTACTGTTCCCCAGAAATGCTGTTTGAAAATGTTCTGACAGAATCAGATGGGGAAGTTTTGGCAGTTTTAGCAGAAGGTGAGGAACACCCTGTTGGAAGCATACACAGATGGAGAGTTACTACAGCAGGTACCTGCCAACTTGTAGGCAAAGCATGCAAATGAACTAGGTATACTGAAATCAGCAGAACCAGTAAAAATAAAATTAGACCTATCTAAACCTCTTCCTAGAGTGCCACAATATCCACTAAAGCCTGAAGCAGAGCATAGGTTCATAGGTTCATACTAGGCTATCTGCCCTAGGGCATTTATAAGCCTAGCCAGAATGTGTTTGGCTTTCACCACCCATTTTAAATTTATTTTGCTATGCCCTTTTTCAAGGTTAGTATACTGTGCCTCTGTCTAACAGTGACACAGAAGTGATACCTGGGGTAAACCTATGATCTCCCATCCACTCATCAAGATTCCTCTTGAAGAGAGTCAATGAGGGACTCTGCCTAACCTGGACTGGGATTTTATTCCAGAGTGAAGGGTGCCTCTGGGTTATGAATCTGTCCCTCCAGCATGTCCAATTTATTTCAGTGCTGAGGTTCAAGTCTCTCGAGTGCGTAGCTTGATGGGATTTGGATTTTCTGAGGTGCAGCATGTCCATTAATTCCGGGTTGGACATGGCTTTATACGTCAGGCACAGATCGCCTCTGAACAGGCGGTATGCCACTGAGTAGAGCTGGTGTTTCTTTAACCGGGCAGCATATGGCATCTGTTTGAGCCCTTTGATCCTCTTGGTGAGGTACTTTTGGGGTATTTCCAGTTGCTGCAGGTATCTAGTAAGGTACATCCCAAAAGGGGCATTGTACTCAATTATGGGCCTGATGAGGGATGAGTAAAGAGGCACAATGACCACCCCTGATCTAGATGTGAATCCCTTCATGATTAGGTGGGCTATATAAAATGTTTTTCTAACCACTTTGGCCACGTGGTTGTCAAATGAGAGATTGCTATCAACTTGGGTCCCCAGGTCCCTAATTACTTCTTCTGTACTTAATGGATTACCACCTATGTGGTAATTTGTGGGCACTTTGTTTTTCCTAAAGGGGATGACTATACACTTTTTGGCATTTAGCTTGAGGCCATGGCTCTGGCACCAGTTGTCTGTTTCTATGAGGCCCTTTTGGAGGATTCTTGTGTCGGCTGGAGAGTCGATTATGGCACCCAGTTTGCAGTCATCTGCGAACTTGGTCAGCCACAGTCCTTCCGTGTTGGCCTGTACCTCCGAGAAATATATACCGAACAAGAGAGGTCCCAGGACTGAACCTTGTGGGACACCACTTGTAACTGGTTTGGAGTCTGACATGGCTCCAGCAATTCTAACCATGTGGGTTCTGTCCTTGAGACTGTTTGCAATCCATCTAGTGACATAGGGGTTTATATTTAAGCTGGTGAGCTTATCTATAATGCCCGAGTGGGGTATTGTATCGAAGGCTTTTGCGAGGTCCAGGTAGGCTGTGTGGACCACCTTCCCCTCATCAATCACCTTGGTGACTGTTTCAAAGAAATGAACCAGGTTTAAGAGGCAGGATCTGCCCTTAACAAAGCCGAACTGGGTAGGATCCAGTGTCTGTAGGTCCCCAATATCTTTATTTATGAGGTCCATGATGATCCTTTCCATAGCTTTGCAGACCAAGCTAGAGAGCAGGGACTCAAACCTATAATTCAGTCTCTGATACAGCAAGGAATAATATCAGCTAAAAGCCCTTATAACACTCCTGTTTTTTCCAGTTAAAAAGGCAGGAAAGGATACTTATAAATATGTACAATACTTAACACCTGTAAATAAATGAGTATGGCCTACTTTTCCTGTTGATCCAAATCCACCACCAATACTGCATTGCATACCACCTACAGCTGGTTAGTATTTTGGCATACATTTATGTTCTGCATTCTTTTCTATACATGTTCAATCTGACAGTCACTTTCTGTTTGCTTTTACTTATCAGGGACAGCAATATACCGCTACACAGTTGCCACAAGGATATACTGAATATCCTTCATTATTTTTTCAAAGTCAGAAAAAGGATTTGGAGAATGTGACATTTCCTGGTGGGACTGCATTAGTACAATACGTAGATTATTTATTTATTTATTTATATTTGTTGACCAGGAGTGTCCGATTGGACGTAGGTCCATTTTTCGCAGAGGCCCGGGGAGAAAAGCTCCACAGTTAAAATAAACAGACAGTAGTTACATTGGATTACATAGCGATTAATAATTTACATAGCAATTACTTACAACATATTTACAGATGAAGAACATAGTACATCAGTAGACAACTAGAATCTTTATCTGTGAAGTACATAACAGACATTAACAAATGTTAAAATAAGAAGTTCCTGCTGTATAAGTACTAGGCTTATGAGCATCTGAGCTTGCTATTATCAAGGTACTTAGTGGAGTGGAAAGAAAGGTAGTGGTCGGATGGGGTAGGTGATATTAGAGTGGAAGTTGCAAGGGCATAGCCAGCATGTTTTTAGGTGTGCTTTTAGTAAAGTTTTGAAGTGGGTGCATGATGGTACGGTGGTTTACTAATAGCATCAAATTTCTTTCAGCAATGTCAGCAGGATACCTTGCATTATCAGAGTATCCTTGCAGAAAAGGGACACAAAGTGTCTAGAGAAAAACTACAATTGTGGTCACCTCAGGTACATTATCCTGGTCATTTCATATCACATGGTAGCAGGCTAGTGTTACCATCTCGTATTCATACAATATCTAAGGCCCCACATCAGACTACTCAGCGACAGCTTAGGTCTTTGCCATGTATGACAGGATACTGCAGACAGTGAATTCCTAACTACGCAGAAATTTCAAAACCTTTGACAAATCTTTTAAAGCAGATTACACCACAGACTCTCCTTTGCAATAGTGAAAAGGAAAATTCATTTCATAATTTTAAACAAGCTTTAGCTACTGCCCCATCTTTAGGGCTACAAGAATATGTTGTGTCTTTTGGCCTTTTCCCGGTTAAGGGGTTGCCACAGCGGAACTCCAGTCCGCTAATGATTGGCAGTAGATTTTTACGTGCCGAGTTGCCAGCTTTGACGCACAACCTTCAATGAAGGTACGCCCATTCACGCATATCTCCACACAGAAGATGCTCTAACTGAGAAATGAACGGGACAACGTCTTAGTGTGAGGTGACAATGCTACCGCAGCACCACCACCGCAGTCATGGCTACAAGAATATGATAAAACTTTTATTTTATTCTGTCATGAAAGAAATGGATTTGCTCAATGAGTACTTGCACAAAAACATGGGGACAGCTATCATCCATTAGCTTATTACTGCATGGAACTTGATTCTGTTGCAAAAGGTTTTCCACCCAGTTTAAGGGTAGTTGCTGCTGCTGCCATTCTAGTTAATCTTGCACAATTGCTGTTGCTTGGGCATGATCTCACAGTAGCTCTCCTTCATTCTGTATCATCACTTTTGCTTAAAATGAAAACCCAACCACTCTCGACTGCACATCTAAATCAATTTGAACTTACACTTCTTTCTGATCCATCTATTTCTATGATCCTGTTAGAAAAATATGTATTAATGTGTGTATGCTTAATGCCAATTAATAATCAAATGAATTAATACGCTTTTCATTCTATTTTTCATGCACTATGTTATATATAAATTGAGTTTCATATGAGACTGAAAAAGATGCTTTTTGAAAACTGCAGTATGCTTTCTGAAACTTGCAAGATGCCCTCTGACCTAATAACTGCTAGCACAGCAATATTCATGTTTATGCCTTTTGGAAATCTACTTGAGAAGCAGGTGCTTATCTGCTAGGTCAGGAACGAATGAATGAACAATGCTATATTCTGTAAATGTAATGATCTTAAACAATCAGCTCTGTTCAAAGCATGAGAACATGTGCAGCTGTAGTAACTTAGAGATAAAATAGACAAAGGATTATTAGAGAAATGAATTGTTAGCATTGTGCTTGAATTAGCCATAGTACCTTGAATGGTAACATAACATGTATCTAACTGGTAGTAATCAAGGCCATGTTGTTTTCCTCAGGAAGTTTCACATAAAAATTGATAAATCAGCAGAAATTCATGGGAATGATGGTCAACAGATGATGATGAAAAAGGTGGTAATCTGTTACGTCAGCTTGGTAGGCCATGTCTAGTTAGAGAATGTATAAAAATGAAAGTATTTCCTGTTTCTAGTTAGACAAACTCAGTAATAGCACGTTTTTGTCTCCTTGCTGCAAGATTAAAGTGCCTTAACCTGAACCTACCGTGTTTTGATCATTTTTAAAGTATAATTTTCTTTTGACAGTTTGGTCCTTCGGACCGGAAAGTACCTCTCGCTCTAGGCCTAGGTCAGAATTGGGCCCGGTGGCATGCATCCGTACGGAGAAGAGGCCAAATCGGCTCTTCTGTTTTGAAAGACCTCCGACTGAATTGTCGTTTGAAAGAGGCCAGCCACTGTTTCTTATCTGAGATTGGAGGACGAGTCAACGATCCGGTGGATCAACTCACGGAGGGTCAGGTAAGGAGGAATTACCTTATTTATGTTTTAAGATCAGGGACTAGTTACAGAACTGTTTTTGTCAGGAAGATTTGCATGTGCAGATCAGGGACAAAAAAGGGGTTACTGTTTTGTCATAGATCAGGGAAACAGGATAGGTAGGCAATTATTCTAGATAAACTGTGAAAAGGTATAGAACCATGATACCACGTGATAAGAAGGGTTACGTAACAATTTACAGCTTAGCCAAGGCAACAATGGGAATCAGTGTACGAAAAGTTACTGAGACCCGCCCCTAACTGAAGACGCGAAATATATGCAATTACAGCGTGCCGACAATGTTAAGTATTATTCAAAATGGGTTGATAAGTATAAATTTGATGGTAATTTAGATAAACTCGCACTTATTAAACTCGTCAGGCAACTAAAAACAGACGCAAAAGGTCAATTAAAAAAGCAACGACAATTAGGAGTCCCTCAGGTGCATAGGTGGCTTGAGGAAGCAAATCGCAGGGAACAAAAGATAAAAAATTCAAAAACGATGTTCTTAGACAAAGAAGATGATAACTTGGTAATAGCAATGGCCCCTCCTTCGCCCCCTCCGCTTGCCTTATCAGAATATGAAGCGAGTGGACAAGCTGATCCACCTCCGCTATACCCAGCTGTTTCCACAGCATCAAAACCATTTGTCAGGGATCCTATCGAGACAAGGTCTCGAACATGCGACTTGAAAAGGGAGATTAAACTATGTGAAATAAATAGGACATCACAAGCTATGAGTGAGAAAGAAATATGTCCACTCATAGAAGTACCGAATCCTCAGGCAGGACAGGCAGGACAGGATCCGACTCTTTTAGTTTATAGGCCGTGGACACCGGAAGATATCCGGAAAGCCACGGAGGGAATTCCCCATCCGAAAGTGAATTTTCGAAAATTTTTAAAGACTTACAGGGTATGAGATTAAGTTACCATTTGAATGGAAAAGAAGTAGAAAAAGTAGTTAGACAAATTGTAGGTCCAGATTGGCACATGATCAGTGGCGATTGGAATCCTCGTGATGCACAGCTTAGACCACTCCCACATACTAATGCAGAATTGAATGGCAGTGTAAAAGGTCTGACAGACCGAATCTCTGAAAAGTGGAAGCCTAGGGCTGATTGGACTTGCATTAATCAGTGCATTCAACAAAAAGGTGAAACAGTTGATAGATATTATGCTAGATTACTAGAGTGTTTTAATAACCACTGCGGAATGCAGATACCAGAAAACCAGACACAAGATTCCCCTTATGAGCAACAGCTAAAGATGCATTCTTGAAGGGTAGTATAACTCCCATTAGCAGCTTTAGTACAAAGCACATGGTAGATCATCGTACGAGTAGATTGCAGCCATTACTCGAATATGCTAGACATGCAGAGAGACATTTTAATAGTAAAAAGAAAAAGAAAACTCAAGTATTTTCAGCAGAAGGTGGGTCAGAAGTGTTTGTAGTACAAACTGGGAAAAAGGGTAAGAAAAATACCCAGGGAAATAAACAATCTGACAAATGATCAGAAGATTTTGAAGAAAGGAAGAAAAGAGGTAAATGTTTTAAATGCAGGAAAAAAGGACATTTAGCAAGAGATTGCAGGCTAAATAAGAAGGTGACTACAGAAAATAAGGAGGATGAGGAATGACTATATGATAGTCAGGAATCACTAAATGGAAATAAACAGGAAAAGACAAGTACAAATGTGATAGCAAGGGTAGAGGATGTGACAGAAGGGGTAGAGGATTACATGAATTTGTAGACATTGAAGAAAATGAAATTTTGGACTTAGCCTTATTGAGCCTAGAGCTTTACTTAGCAGATACAAAACCGGAAGTGACGCTTCTGGTAGAGGGAGGAAGTCAAATTTTTGTGTGACTCAGGGGCTTCACGGACCCTGATACACCCTTCCAAATTACCGGAAGATTCAGAATCACCAGATTATACACTAGTGAAAGCAGCTAATGGACAGCTGTATCGGGAGCCACTCTCCCATGACATAGCGATAACAGACCCCGTTTCAGGAATGACCCAGAAAAGTAAAATTGTAGTTTCTGCAAAATGTCCAGTAAATCTCTTGGGCAGAGACTTGATGCAGATATTTGGCATAGCCGTAGTTCCAACCATGCAGGGTATGGAAGCACAGCGACAAATGGATACTTTTGTAGTGCGACCAGAGGGTGAGACATATTATTGGTACAGCCAGGACTTGGTTACGACTGGTCCAGGGGCAGTAACTGAAGAACTGATGAACATAGCCATCAGTAAATCCCCCTCCCTCGACATTGACAAACAGCATTTGTTGCATTGTACTCTATATTACTGTAATAGACCAGGACCTGATAAAGAATATGAGCAGGAATTGTTTCAGAACCATGCAAACAGACTAGTGTTACAAAATTTGTAATGGGACGCAGAAGGAAACAGTGTAGTAAGCTGTTCATTGCCCCAGGAATTTTTAGCACTTTACAAATCTAATCGATTGCCACATGTTAGCTTAACTAAGAATAGAAATTTGAAATGGGCAGACTTAGGAGAAAAAGTCACAAGGTGGGAAAAGCAGACAGAATTAGAACTCTCCGAACAAGGAGTACAGAAACAAAAATTAAATTGGATAACACAGACACACCCAGCTGTGCATTCACAGGCTAGTGAGAATAGCTGAGTATTACTCTTATTAGAGAAAAAGGAAAAAGCCTTGCAAAACATACCAGAGACTCTCTGGTCAACAGGAAAATCAGATGTAGGACTTATACGAACATCAGGACCAGTTACTATTACACCAAAGTCAGCATTTAGACCTCAGAAAAGACAGTATCCCTTGAGAAAGGATGCAGAGATAGGGATTAAACCTATAATAGCAGCCTTACTTAAGGAAGGAGTCTTAATAGAATCTCCTGATTCACCATGTAATACATCCTTATTTCCTGTCAGGAAAGCAAACGGGGAATGGCGTATGGTCCAAGATTTACAAGCTGTAAATAATGCAGTTATACCCAGGGCACCAACGGTGCCAAATCTGCATACCTTACTGAATGATTTAAAACCTCAGCAAAAGTATTTTTCTGTGGTAGATATTAGTAATGCATTTTTCTCAATACTGATACACCCCGTCAGCCAACATTGGTTTGCATTTACATTTCAGGGGAAATGGTATACGTATACGAGATTACCACAGGGATATTGTGGAAGTCCAACAATATTTGCACAAGAAATGGCAAGCAACCTGGCAGGATTTATCCCACCGAAAGGTAGTCAGATTTTACTTTATGTAGACGACATTCTGCTGGCAGCCCCCACCCAGCAAGAATGTAAAGAGGACACCATAGCATTATTACAGTTTCTAGCTACTCAAGGACACAAAGTAAACAAAAACAAACTACAACTTTGGAGAAAACAAGTTAAGTACTTAGGATATGTAATATCCAAAGAAGGTAGAATATTAGATGAAGATAGAAAAACAGCAATATTACAAGCACCTAGATCAACTACCAGGAAGGAAATGATGTCCTTCCTGGGAACTACTAACTTTTGTCGGAGTTGGATACCAAATTATGCTTTGGAATCTGCTCCACTGGCTAATTTAATATTCAAAAAGCCGATGGCGGCACAGGAATTATTACAATGGACACCAGAAGCAGAAGCAGCTTTCTGCAAGCTGAAACAACTGATAGCATCATCCTTAGTTTTAGGATTATCAAACTATCATAAGCAATTTTTTCAGACTGTAGACTGTAAGCAGGGTTATATGACATCAGTATTGACACAGCAGCATGGGGACAAGCAACGCCCCATAGCTTACTATTCATCACAGTTAGACCCAGTGGCGCAGTCTCTGCCCCACTGTGTACAAGCAGTAGTTGCAGCTGCAATAGCAGTGCAGGCTTTGACCTCAGTAGTGTTATTCCACCCTCTCACATTGAGAGTGCCTCATGCAGTCACAATTATTTTACTGCAAGAAAAAGTAGCATATCTTTCTCCTGCTAGACATCTTTCCTGTATGACTATACTGTTGAGCCAACCTCATATGACAATTGAACGATGCACCACTTTGAATCCATCAACCTTGCTCCCAACCCCTGCAGATGGCAAACCACACTGCTGCCTGCAGGAGATTGAGCAAAAGACATTACCTAGACAAGACCTTACAGATGTTCCCTTGGATGATGCCGAGGTGACATATTATGTGGACGGCTCGTGCAGGAGGGGTCCTACAGGTCAGATCCTAGTGGGGTATGCAATCGTTTCTGATACTGAAACTTTAGAAGCAAAATCTTTACCACACAATTTATCTGCACAAGCAGCAGAATTGATTGCCTTGACAAGGGCATGTACCTTAGCAAAAGGTAGAAAAGTGAATATTTATACTGACAGTCAGTATGCTTTTTCTACAGTACATGTTTTTGCTCAGCAGTGGAAAAATAGAGGAATGATAACATCTACTGGTAAACCAATTAATCATGCGCAATTCATTTTAGATTTATTAGACTCTATTCAGTTACCTCAAAAAGTAGCTATTTGCAAATGCGTAGCTCATACTAAGCAACAGGATAGGATTTCAAAAGGTAATGCGCGGGCTGATACAGCTGCGAAGCAGGCAGCTTCAGCCTCAGAAGCCTTTCTTTTGAGTGAGGAATTACAACCCTCTGAGATTTTAGATTTAGAAATGTTAAAAACAATGCAGACACTTACTACAAATGTAGAAAAACAGAAGTGGATAAAATGAGGAGCAATCCTTGAAAAGGGACTGTACATCTCAAAGGAAAAGAAACCAATTTTGCCATCTAACTTGTTTAGATATGCAGCTTTGTTGAGCCATGGGCAGAGCCATGTCTCAACAGGGGGGATGGTACAGTTAGTGAATCGAGTGTTTACAACCTATGGATTTACAAATTACACAAAACATTTTTGTGCAGCATGCCATGTTTGTAACAAGCATCACGCACAATGGGCATTGAAGCCTAAGCAAGGGAGTTTCCCTACACCACCGTATCCGTTTCATACTATTTGTATGGATTTCATAGAACTGAATAAATGCGAGAATAAAAAGTATTGCCTTATCATTATAGATATGTTTTCCAAATGGGTGGAAGCTTTTCCAACTAAAAATCCAGATGCAGCTACTGTTGCAAAGGTCCTTGTTAAAGAAATTATACCCAGATTTGGTATACCGGAAAAGATTTACAGTGATAATGGTACACATTTCGTGAACCAAACAGTACAGCAACTTAGTCATTATTTTGGAATATCGTTAAAAAGTCACTGCGCTTACCACCCCCAATCTGCAGGGTTAGTAGAGAGGCCTAATGGGGTGTTGAAGAGTAAACTTAGGAAGCTGATTAGTGAGGCACAAAAGAACTGGGTGCACTGTTTGCCTTTAGCACTGTTGAGCATGAGAACTGTTCCAAATGCAAAGGGATTGACTCCTTTTGATACTTTGTTTGGGAGGGCATATTATACACCTCAGTGGAAACCTCTCATGTCTGCAGAGATGATTTTTGAATAACAAACTTTTGCAGTTAAATTCTGTTTCAGATAAAGAGCAACCGAAATCGGAAGCACCAGTAGCCCCAGGTACCTGGGTCTGGGTGAAGATTGTGAAGCGAAAGAACTGGAGTTCTCCGAAGTGGGAAGGACCATACCAGGTACTACTGTCGACACCCACTGCAGTCAAGATTGCAGAGCGAGCTTTCTGGATTCATTTGATGCATTGTAAACTGGTTAAGAACTTTGAATTTTACAAAAGCTTTGTTACTGTTGTACAACGAGAACATAATGGCCAGGTACAGAGTGAATAGAGACATTGAGCAACCTCAGAAAACTTGTATGATCATTTTAATAACTATGCTAATCACACTGTTTTTTTTGTTGTGGCCGCTTCTTTTTCCTGCCACGAAAGTTGAACTGATTAAACGTAATGAACCAAACATAGACTGGCATCTGAACTTTAACACTTATCAGGCAATTACACGTGTGTATGCTGAAACTTTTAATGTTTCGAAATGCTGGGTCTGCACGGCCATACTAACAGCATACTGGGGTTTATTGATGGCTGCTATTCCCCTAGGGGTCAATGAGACCTGGGAAAATCTGTTTTTTGACACAGTTGCTATTAAAGCACATGATAAGGTAGCACTGTATTTGCCTGTAACACAAAAAGGAATTGTATGTTTTTACAAAAATGATACCATCCAAGTGGGATGGAGTAAGTGTAATGTCACCGTACAGTATAAATGTTATAAAAAAACAAATGATTTAGGTGGATCTTGTAGTACAGATTATGACTCATTTTTGAAATCTATGCATAAGACTCTTGATCAGGTACAATGTAATCCTGTACTTTTCAAACAGTTATCTGTAATAGATAGAAAAATGTTTCATGCAGGGCAGTCATTTCGTAACAAAGTAACAACTAAAGTAGAAGACTGTTATTTTGTGTGTCATAAAAAAGCATATAAATGGTTACCTGAGAATTGATCTGGCAGTTGTTTTTTGGGATACCTGGTCCCGGCCATCCGACACACTGCAGTTTTGCCTCAGGGAAATATTCAAAATACCTGAGATGTAACCAAAAAGACTGTTAAGAAACCTGAGAATCCAGTGGGACAGATCGAAGCGGGCCGGAAAGACCATCGTAATGTGGGAACCAAACTTGCGCACATGGACTTGAGTGATGCTGTCATATCCTGGGCAGGTATATTACCTGCATATGGTGCAGTTAAGTCAATATGGGAGCTGCGAAAACTGTCAAAACTTCTCAAAGTAATGAGTAATGTGACTTTTTCTGCTCTTGAACTGATAACTGATGAACTGAATGCCATGAGAACTGTAGTACTCCAAAACCGAATGGCTCTTGACTTCACCCTAGCGGCGAGGGGTGGGACATGCGCTTTAATCAAAGAAGAATGCTGTGTGTTTATTCCTGATCATCAGCATGAGATTAACGATCATCTCAAGGTGATTCAGCAAGTGTCGGCCATGACCAAACCAGGCCCAAACCCTCTGACAGACTTTTTCCAGAATGTATTTGGGGGGTGGGGTTCCATCCTAATGAACATATTGATTGCCATTGGGGTAGGATTACTCCTAATAGGAGTTTGTGTTTGTTGTGGAATCCCCTGCATGAAGAAATTAATCAAAGAATTCATAGATATATCAGTATCTGAGACTATGTATCAAAGTACTGAATTTGAAGAGCTGCTAGAATGCGAAACTCTTTCATAAAAGTTTAAACTGAATGACTTTCTTAACTGCAAATCCTGGTTGGAGGAGGTTAGGAAAAGAAGCAAACTGTTTATCCTTTTTTGAAAATAGAATTAAAAAGTATTAACAGGAGGGAAATGTTAGAAAAATATGTATTAATGTGTGGATGCTTGATGCCAATTAATAATCAAATTAATTAATATGCTTTTCATTCTATTTTTCATGCACTATGTTATATATAAATTGAGTTTCATATGAGACTGAAAAAGATGCTTTTTGAAAACTGCAGTATGCTTTCTAAAACTTGCAAGATGCCCTCTGACCTAGTAACTGCTAGCACAGCAATATTCATGTTTATGCCTTTTGGAAATGTACTTGAGAAGCAGGTGCTTATCTGCTAGGTCAGGAACGAATGAATGAACAATGCTATATTCTGTAAATGTAATGATCTTAAACAATCAGCTCTGTTCGAAGCATGAGAACATGTGCAGCTGCAGTAACTTAGAGATAAAGTAGACAAAGGATTATTAGAGAAATGAACTGTTAGCATTGTGCTTGAATTAGCCATAGTACCTTGAATGGTAACATAACATGTATCTAACTGGTAGTAATCAAGGCCATGTTGTTTTCCTCAGGAAGTTTCACATAAAAATTGATAAATCAGCAGAAATTCATGGGAATGATGGTCAACAGATGATGATGAAAAAGGTGGTAATCTGTTACGTCAGCTTGGTAGGCCATGTCTAGTTAGAGAATGTATAAAAATGAAAGTATTTCCTGTTTCTAGTTAGACAAACTCTGTAATAGCATGTTTTGTCTCCTTGCTGCAAGATTAAAGTGCCTTAACCTGAACCTACCATGTTTTGATCATTTTTAAAGTATAATTTTCTTTTGACAATCCACTGTCCTATTCTAAATCCTGCATCTCTGTTGCCTACTGCTGATGATGGTGAAGCACATGATTGTGTGTGTATAACTGTTTGCTTTCTCCTAGAAAGAACTTCAAGAATACTCCCATACCCAATGCTGATCTGAACTTGTTCATGGATGGCTCATGTGGAAGAAATCAAAGAGACCAACTGACTGCAGGAGTAGCCATCTGCACCAAAGAGACAATACTGCTGCAACAAAGATTAGAGGGTGCTCACTCTGCCCAAATAGCTGTGTTATTAGCTTTGCAAAATGACTATGAGTTAGCCAAAGACAAGGTGGCCAATATTTGTACAGACAGCAATTATGCTTTTGGGATGGTACATGATTTTGGGCGACTTTGGAAAGAGAGAGGGTTTTTGACCTCTTCAGGAAAACAAATTAAAAATTCAGGGTACATAAAATCATTGCTAAATGCCCTTCTGCAATCTAAGAGGCTGTCTGTAATCAAATGTTGTCCACATCAAAAAGGCCAGTATGCTGTAAAAAAGGGTAGTAATTTAACACACCAAGGTGCTAAACAAGCAGTTGTATATGTTAACGATAACAAAACTGCAACAATAATGATGTGTTTGATTTTGAAATGTTGCCATGCTTTCCAGCTAAAGCATTGCAGGGAGACGTTCAGAGGTGGCTCAACGATAGATGTAGAAAATCCTCTGACACCATATGGCCACATCTGGTTGGCTGACTGGTGGGGCCTGCCTCTTTGCTACATTACCTGGTAAGGGCATATCAACTAAATACCCTTACATGTATTTAATTAAATTACCTGAAGTTGGTATGCCCCTGATGTCTCCTCTTTGATACTTCAGTATTGTTCAGAATTGTGGGATATGTCAAGAGTATAATGTCAGTAAAAATGCCAACATTAAGGCAGCATGTTTACCTCTGTCCTGGGGAACTTTTGTTAACATGCAGCTGGACTTCATTCAGATGCCTAGGACTAATAATTTACAATTTATTTTGTTGGTGGTGTGTATATTCTCAGCAAGGGTGGAAGGTTACCCTTGTCACAAACCTGGTGCATTAACAGTAGTTAAAAAACATGACTGAGGTCTCAGACTCCATGTGTCAGGCAAATATACGTCCCAAGCCGTAAGCAGTATTTTATCTTCAAGTAGGATGATGGCTCAGTACAAACCAAAAATGATGGACTTCAATACTTGGCTTAGTTTCTGGTGTCATTGTAAGGGGATACAGTATTTGTCAGCCTGGGATGACATGACTGACCATCCTCGATGCTTTGCCAGAGATCGTCTTCATCTGTCACCCATGAGATTTCCTCTAATTGCCAAGGCTATTGCTACCCCTGTAGTGCCTTTTTATGCAGTGTCTCAAGGACATAATTCCTGATATAAAAAATTCATGTAAAAACAACCTCAAGGTTATGCTGCTAAATTCTAGGAGTCTTAATATGAAACTGTACTCACTGGACATTTGTGCAGTCACACAGACCATGTTCACACCTGTAGAGAGAACATCAGCCATACCAGGCTACACCTCCTTCCACACATTCTGAACACAAAGTGAAGGCATGAAAATTGCAGGAGGTAGTGTTGCATGATTCATTACAGATAAATACACCTTTAGATTGGTGCAATAGTAGAATTGCCCCAAGATAGTTCAGGTGCAATTAAGTGTTGGTAGGGCACCTAATCAAGTAAATGGCAGATACAGGACCGCCTCCATGAATTCAGACATCCACTCTGTCTATTGGGATGTATTGAGTCCATCAAGATTCATCCAAACAGGCTGTTGGCAACATTAACTAGCCATCCATTGACTTGTTCAATTACTTATGGTGTAATTCACTTGCCCAAGAGGAACTCGCTCGAAGCACTCCTCAAAATGGAGAACACTGACATTTGTGCTGTAATGGAGACCTGGTTTAAAGCAGCATAAAGCACCCCTGTGCAACCAGGCTATAACTCATTCTACAACTTTCGGCCCCAAAACATGGATCAAAGCTCCAAAGGTGGTGGTGTCTCCATATTCATAAAGGATATGCACACCTCCAGACTAGTAGGCCAGCATAACGCATCGGAGATACTTCTAGTACAACTAACAGTGGGTAAGATGACAATCCAGGTCATAGCCTGCTACAGGTCACCAACCATGTCCCTAGACTCTCACTCCATGTTCCTAAGCACCTTGGAATCTATCAAGGTCCAACCCAACACTCTCATACTAGGAGACGTCAACTACACCTCCATCAACTGGGAAAACTACTCAAGCACCAATACACTGGCCCAATGCTTCCTGGAATTCATCAATTGCAATGCCAGTTAGGTTATTCTCCTACTAATGTGAATTAGGGTAATACTTAAAAGTTATACCCGATTTTGGACTTGTAAAGGCTCCAGTGTGGTGCTAGTTATGCACAAAACATGGCAAAACTGTTCACTGAATGCATCATTCATACTTCTTCCTACAACATATACTCCAAATTCAATATATGACATAAACAAAAAGAGAATTTAAATAATGTCATTCATAAAAACATGCACTAACCTGTAGCATCATTCAGTAGGCTTGTAAGCATGTACCAGAATGTTTCACTGGAGCCATGTTGTTGTGTGCAGCAGACTGTTGTTTCAATTGAGCCAGTAGGGAAAACTACCCAGTGTCTGAGCAATAAAGCATGGCCATAATCACTGTCACATACATTTATTTATTTATTTCCAGTTTGGTGACCGGGGAGGTCCACTGGGCTCAAAGAGCCCGTTTTCAGTGGAGGCCGAGGGAGAAAAGCTACATAGTAGAAAGTATAAACGACATAATTCAGAATACATAGTACAAAGTAAAAGCTAGATAATTCAAAGTTAACAAAATACAATACACAGTTGCAAAAAGGTGCAGTAAACAACTTGTAAGTATTAAATAGCAAACTAAGAACAGTTGAACTGCAACATATATACAATATATAATACATATTTACATGTTTGTAGGTTGAGAACAGTAGTAGAGAGTAGGATTTGCTGATAGGTTAGAAATGTCAGATAGTGATCTGAAAGTAGTTATCAAGGGATATCACAGGAGGTGAAGTGATAACTCTGGTTTCACAACCCCTCAACAAAACTAATTCTAAACATACTGTCACTATCCACAAAAGGAAAACACTATAAATATTGTATAAAAATAGCTAACTAGTAAGCCACACAAAAAGTTAAATTCTTAAAAAGTAGTAATTTAATAAAAAAGTCTGCACTAACCTCTTCTCCAACCCTCCCTTATGACTATGAGTTCCACAACAGAGCAGAATTCTGTAGACAGCCACACACATATTTTATAAAACAGCATAGCCACCCCAAACAATTAAGCCAAGCCTTCTCTCTCCACATGATGCACCTAGAAAATATCTGACTTTACTACTTTGTAGTTAATTCATGAACAGATTTCACTGGTTAACACATTCAGATAAATGCATACACTGAAATGTATAATACATCTTAAACAGCTCAGCATTTAAACCTCTCATTCAATGAAATGAAAGTCAATGCCAAGCCAGAAACCAATGCACTTATCACTTCATCAAGTTGGATATGACAATTTTCACCTCTGCTGGCACCCATTGTTTAATCCAGTATGTCCAAGATCACAAACACTTAGAAATACAGGGTTGACTGTAACTATTTTAAAACAATTAATATGCAAACCAATTGACTCAGGCTTATCTTACCACAAACTGAGAACTGTGTGCCTATTTTTATATATTTAATCAATTTTTTAAAATTTAAGAAACTCAATTTTCAGTGGAGATTGATATCTTCAGCAAATGATAATAAAGCTATGTATACAGTTGTAAGAGTCCTCTTCATAGGCTTGTAACACAACAGATGTGAAAAAAAAATTTCAGTGAAAATCAGTGGAACCACAAATATCAGTTGCCCAAGAGGACAGTTAAGAAACAGAGGATGGCATGAGAAGAAACAGATTCATTTTAATGATGTGCTCCCCCTGCAAGAACCAAAACCTATAAATGTATGAGTTGGGTTAAGCTTACAGATACTGGCATCTCATGATGGCCTGAAACACAAAAACAAAAAGTACATTAAAGCATTTTGAGTGCTATACCTTTTTGTTGTAGTCATGTAGACATGTTATAGTTTGGAAATGCACTCACTACTGCACACACTGTCTAAAATGCCATGCATATACATTTTGTACAAGTCTTTTGCAAAAGATCCCAGCCTTCAGTGCAGACAAGACAGCACATACTCCTTCTCCACTCCCACATACTGCAAGTCCATGCAGGTCACCCAAGAGTCACCAGGAAAGAAGGCCTAAGCATGTTATTCCCACTAACTCTGCTTCAATACAAGGATGTGACTTAGTCATATGTCCTAGGCTCACAGGAGTTGCCAATCAGTTCAGCTGCAAGGACATTTCCCCTTTGCCATTACCCACCCTTAGCTTCATAGGTTGGTACAAGGCTATCGGCCCTAGCCATAACAATTCCCCGGCTATTTCTTCCCAAAGTATTTACTTCCATGGACCCCTGTCTAGCAGGGTGACTGACATGCTCTCCAGGGTGAATTTCCTATCTCCCATCCAATCATCAAGGTTCATAGGTTCATAGGTTCATAGGTTTATACTAGGCTATCTGCCCGAGGGCATTTACAAGCCTAGCCCATAGTTTTGTGGCTTACGCCACCCCTTTAGTATGGGGAACTATACCCATTATTTTGCTGTTCCTCTGTCGAGCAGTGACACTGAGGTAATCCCTGGGGTATATCTGTGATCTCCCATCCATTGGTCAAGATTTCTCTTGAACAAGGCCAGCGAGGTGCTCTGCCTCACATGTACTGGGATTTTGTTCCACAGCATAGGGAGTCTTTGGGTGATGAATCTATCCCTCCAGCACATCCTATTAATAGCCGTGTCGAGGTTTAAGTCTCCCGCCCTTGTGGCTCTGCTGGATCTAGATTTATTGAGGTGAAGCATATTCATCAAATCTGGGTTTGACATGGCCTTGTATGTCAGGCACAGGTCACCTCTGAGCAAGCGGTAAGCGACTGAATAGAGCTGAAGTTCTTTCAGTCGGGCAGCATAGGACAGATTTTTGAGACCCTTTATCCTTTTGGTGAGGAACTTTTGTGGCTTCTCCAGCTGCTGCAAGTGTCGGGTCAGATACATTCCGAATGGGGCATTGTACTCAATCATTGGTCTGATGAGTGATGAGTACAGGGAAACTATGACCTCCCTTGATCTAGATGTGAATCCCTTCATGATAAGGTGGGCAATGTAGAAGGTCTTCCTAACTACTTTAGCTACATGGGTGTCGAATGACAGGCTACTGTCAACCTGGGTCCCCAGGTCCCTAATAACTTCTTCTGTGCTCAGTGGATTGCCACCTATGTGGTAGCTAGGGTAACCTTGTTTTTCCCAAGGGTATGACTATGCATTTTTTGGCATTTAACTTTAGGCCATGGCTCTGGCACCAGTTATCCGCTTCTGTGAGACCTTTCTGAAGGATATCTGTGTCAGATGTGTTTCGACCACTACGCGCCCAGTTTGCAGTCATCTGCAAACTTTGTCAGCCATAACCCTCCTGTGTTTGCTTGTACTGGAGAAGTAGATGCCAAACAAGAGTGGGCCCAGGACTGAGCCCTGTTGGACACCACTTGTGACAGGCTTAGAGTCTGACATGGCGCCAGCAACTCTGACCCTGTGGGTTCTGTCACTCAGCCAGTTTGCAACCCATCTTGTGATGTATGGGTTAACATTTAAGCTGATGAGTTTTTCAATGATACCCGAGTGGGGTATTGTATCGAAAGCTTTCGCCAGATCGAGGTATGCTGTATGGACTGCTTTTCCTCATCAATGGCTTTGGTGACTGTTTCAAAAGTCAACCAAGTTTAAAAGGCATGATCTGCCTTTGACAAAGCCAAACTGTTGGATCCAAAGTCTGCAAATTCCCTATGTCTTTGTTTATGAGATCCATTATGATCCTCTCCATGGCTTTGCAGATAAGGCTTGTCAAGCTAATGGGCCGGTAATTTCATGGGTCGGTGGAGGCACCGCCTTTATGAAGTGGGACCACTGTCGCAGTGCCACCCCTGGCACGTATCCAGAGGTGAGACTATGATTAAACAGCTGTCCTAGCTGTGGGTTTAATTCCTCGTTGAGTTCGTGGAGCACACAGCCGGGGACACCATCAGGTCCCATGGATGCTGTGTTTTTTGCTTTGGAGAGAGCAGTTCTCACTTGGGTGTTAGAGATGTTTGGGGGGCTACAATCGTTTGGTATAGATATCTGACGTTTGGGGGGGAGTTTGCACTGAACCTGTCAGCCAGTATGTTGGCAATGTCTGTAGGATCAGTAATCTTCACATCATTTTGAACTAGTTCTGAGCATATCTGGGAGTTTCCTCCCAGGTTTCTAATATAGCTGAAGAAGGCCTTATGATTGTCTTTTGAGTCTTTAGCTATTTTTCTCTCAAAGTTTGCTTTGGATGATTTTATGAGAGCTCTTAGTTTTTTACTTGTAGTGATCAAAGGTGTCTTACCGTTTAAGGATTTTGCTCTATCTTGTAGTAGCTTCCTCCTTTTGTTGTAGAGTTTGTTTATGGCTGGGGTCCACCAGACTGGACGCTTACCTTTGGTACAAAGAGTCTTTGTTTTGCTTGGGATTGCCTTATCCATGCAGTCCTGTAGGTGCTGGTAGAAGGCATTTGTAAGTGATTCAGCGGCTTGGGTACTGTTTTCCCGCTGGGGCCTTAAAGGAGACCACACTAGTCTTTAGAAGTGTGAAGTCGGCTTTTGAGAAGTTCTTTACTGTGGTCTTTTTATTTCAGGTGGGGTGGGATGAGGACCTCCAGCGAGATTAGTTTGTGATCTGATCTCACCAGTGAGGGGTATACTTCCGGTGTTGAACATTGTGCTCCCATGTTCGTGATGATGAGATCAAGTATGTTTTCCTCTTGTGGGGATGGTGACCAGTTGTTCCATGGCGTTTGAGTTTATGAATTCCAGGAACTTTTGGGCTAGGTATTTGGGCTTGAGTAGTGTTCCCAGTCTATATTAGGGTAATTGAAGTCACCTAGTATGATGGTGTTTGAGATACATTTATCCTCCAGTGTTTTCAGGAAAGCCATGTGAGGTTCCTGAGTTTGTGAGGGTGGCCTGTAACATGCTACAATTTGCAGAGCAGTCTTGCCTATGGTTAATTGCACCTGGATGGTCTCCGATGCATCGTGCATTGCCACCAATCTTGAGGTGTGGGTGTCCTTGATGAATATGGATACCCCCCCTCCTTTCTTGGTATTGTCCGGATTTTGGAGCGCATGGTATGAGGTAAAACCTGATAGTGCTGGGGTGCTCTCAGGAGCCTTGAACCAGGTTTCTGTCACAGCACAGACATCGATGTTCTCCATACTGAGAAGGGCCTCGAGTGCGTGCATTTTGAGATTGAGACTTCTGGCATTGAGCAGCATTACCCTTAGCTTTTTTCCATTTTTGTGTTCTAGGGTGGTAGGTTTAGAATTTGAGCCTTGCCTAAAAAAGGCACTATGGGGGTGGCAAGAGCCTTTGCCAGTATCCGGAATCCCAGGTTCCTTTTGAAGAAGGCCAAAGAGGCACTCTGCTTGACATAAGCCTTTCCACCCTTTTCAGGAAGAGCCAGGCCAATCATGCCAGGGAGTAAATTTATGCACACCCAACCAGTAATCCTTTTTAAAGGCAGAGTGTTTGTCACACTGTTTAACTTGCACAGTTTGCTCTACAGAGGTAGATCAGCACCATGTTGTAATCTGTACATCTACCATCTGCACTTATTTTTGTAATGGATTTACTTCTATGGCTCTACTATTAGCTGCGCTAATTGGTTTATGGATGTATAAGAGTTTTTGGATTACTAACTCCATTGTAACCAGCAAAGCCTCCTTGCTCCACAGTAGTAACACAAGATAACTGTGCCTCTAACTTTAACCTGCATCTTTAACCAAAAAAAACAGCTGTTCCCATAACATTACCACTGCAGAAGATTCTTGGGAATCATCATAGATTTGCACGTGGGTGCAGACACACACACAAACATACACACACACACACACACACACACACACACACACACACACACACACACACACACACACACACACACACACACACGAGTGTGTGTGTGTGTGTGTATATATATATATATATATATATATATGTGTATATATATATATATATGTATATATGTATAGAGAGAGACAGAAAGAGAGATAAATGTAGAAACACACGCACACACGCCCACATTGTATAGTTATATATACATATATAATCGACATAGACATATAGGATATTTTTATTACTATATAAAGCAGGACAATGGGAACTGCTGTTGATAATAGCTGACCTGAATGCACATATCAGGATATAGATATACACATAAATATATATATATATATATATATATATATATATATATATATATATATATATATATATATATATATATATACACACACACACACACACACACACACACACACACACACACACACACACACACACACACACACAGACATACACACACACCCATACACACACACAGACACTTCATACCTCTCAACTTCTTAGCGCCAAAAATCTGGATAAAGCCTGACAGAATGGGGGGCAAAGGCCCAAAAATAGGTACATATTTTAAATCTGCGGTGGTGCAGCGGTAGCATTGTTGTCTCACAGCAACAGGTTCTCCCATTCGATTTACGGCTGGAGTGCGGGGAGTGCCTTCTGTGTGGAGTCTGCATGTCCTCCCCGTGGTTGGGTGGGCGTCGAAAGACATGCGTAAATGGGTGTGCCTTCTTGGAAGGTTGGACGTCGAGCTGGCACCTCGGCATTCGTGAAAATCTACTACCAATCATTAGCGGACCGGAGTTCCGCTGTGGCGATCCCTAACCGGGAAAAGCCGAAAGACAAACAACAACTGCTCTTATTAACTTAGAAATTTGCTAGAATAACATGATTTTACTTAGCATGCGTTTTTCCAAAGGATATGAAATCTTCAACCATGTGTCTACTGTAGTAAGGAAAGCTGTCTACATAGCACACTTGATTACTAAAGGCATTGCCTCAAGAGCAAAAGAAGTTATAAACACCTGTACTCAGCACTTATCCAGCCCCTACCCGAGTATAATTCCCATTTTGAAATGTACCGTACTAAGCACCTGCATCAATTAGAGATACCGCAGAGGTTTCTAATAAAGAAGATCTAGGGGCTCCAGCATGTGCCTTACACAGACCGACTAAAGTGCCTGTCACTATACTTCATATTGCATAGACTTTATAGGGGAGACTTATGCCTGGTCTACAGAGCAATTCAAGACCCACACCTAATGATCTTGTTGCATGATCTGCTAGAGCAACAAATCAACAGTGTGAGGTATTAGGGCCAGATGAATTTTTGCAAATATTTTCCCGGTATCATTCCTCAGATTAGTTTCTCTTATTTATACTTAAATCATACAAGTACCTGTGTCAGTTCTTATGTTAAAATTAAACTGCTGTGTGTGTCATTGCCACCTAAAAATAAACAAAGTACCTGTTTTTCCTAGCTGTGGTCTCTGCCGTGCATGCAGTTATTTAGTATGGCAAACAATACTACAGTAAAACATGACATCAATAACCAAATTAAGTCCTCACTGATTAGACAAAGCTGTAACACTCTGCTCTTGAAGATACTGCAATAGTCATATTTGCACAAATCTGATAATTGTACGGACATGAACCTTTCAAAACAGCTGTTATAAAATTCAAGTGCCATTATGTCTGAGGCATAAACTGTACCTCAGTCTTTGATTCCAGCTTGAGTCACCATTTTCGTATTGCTAATACTACTCACTGTCCACCAAATAATGCTGTTAACACTCTGTTGGCAGGTTTCCCTTTAGCAATAATGTCTCATAAAATCACACTGACTCCATTATCTTACCTACTCTGCTGACAATGATACTTTATCTGTATGTTATAAAAGTCTAGATCATTTAAGAAAGCTCTGCTAGTAGCTGGAGATCATTTAAAATGTATACTCTTAAAAGATAACAAACATATCATACATCTACTTTAACTAACAAATTGAGAGATAATCTACTCAGTGTTTTTTGTATGCCCAGTAATATTACATTATTGTAGCACATAAAACTGAATACATGTATGCAACTACAGATTAATATCTACCTGATGTAAGTGAATTATTTTAATATTACTAAAAATTGCACTTTCCTTTCAGAGCTATAATTTCCAACAGATAATAGCCTACGTATTCCTGGCAGAAAGCACAGAGGTGATTTACTATAATAGTAAAATAAAAACAATTAAGTAGGGCACCAGGCTTATCATCAATAAAACAGCAAACAACATTAAATATCAGTCTCTAACGTGCAGTTCTAGGGATTGTACAATAAACCTTAAGACTGGAATATACCAGGCATTTCCCCTTTCCCTGAGAAAGAGCAATCTTGGAGCTTGAATATATAAGTAGCTGGAGTGTGTGGCACTGCTCCTCACATTAGATGATACAAGCAGGCTTACTCCTTGCAAAGAGGTTTTTGGTGTTTTAGAATCTCGACTATGGATCACAGTCAAGTAATTCTGATAGACTATGATCAACGTCATGCAAATCAATAACAGTTCCATTAGCCTTCCATTAGGAAGCCAGTGTGCTCCTCAAATAGAGCAAATTTAACAATTATGAAATAATATGCTTTAACAAAAACTGAAATAAATTCTAAAATTTAAATTAACTATTGCCTGTGCATACACCCCCCAAATTATTCCAAAACTTCACAGATGAAGCACTTCAAGATCGATCTAGCAGCTCAGACTTCAAATGTATGGTACTCAAGACATCACTCCAGAGTTGGAGTAGAGTACTATCCAGTCCAATCAATGTATATGATTTTGCTCAAATAGTAAGTCACCCACCCCACATAAAACCAAGTATCTTGAAAAAATATATTATAGATTGGATTGTAAATATGGGCATTTTTCCTGTAAATTTCATTAGAACTGCTATAGATTAATTAAGTGATGTCAGCCCCCCCCCCCCACACACACATATTCCACCTTTTTTACACAGAAGCATACTTACTGTTACTGTTATCAGGAAAGTTGGACTTGGCAAGAGCCCATTTTCAGTGGTGGTTCGGGGTGAAAAGCTCTAACGTTTTACAAAAGATTTTAAGAATAATAACTGTACAGTATTTAAAAATACAAAAACAGATGTAGTTTAAATAATTATATTAAAGTAGACATAACATGAAAGTATTGGTTAAGAATAGATTCAAGTTATATTACAATGATTTAATACAGAAAAGTAAGTTAGTATAATACAAACAGGAATCGCAGTACGAAGTGATAGAAAAGCATGCTTATGCTAAATTTAGAGAGAAAGAAAGACAGGAGATAAATTGATAGAAATAAGGAAGTGAGTGAAGAAGGGAGAGTAAGGAGATGTGAGATATGAATCGGTATTTGTCCACATTTAGGGGAAATAGTTTATCCTGGTGTAAATGGGTATGCAAATATCTGGGCCAGTCAGATATAGCAGTATTAGAATTAACATTATCTGGACCTCCACACACACTCCCACTTAAGAGTAGTCTTCTAGATATAATCAGTTAAGTAGTGCCTTTCAAAACTGCTGAAATCAAGCACTATCTACATCAATGTACATCAGCATTATACTTTAATATTAAAGCAAGACCCTGCATGGAAATTATGCTGCCAAAATAAAGGCATATTTACTTTTGCAAACAAACCGCTTTCCAAAAAAAAAAAAGAAATATCAGAAGATAATCATAATTGGCAGCAAACAATACCTCCCTAAACTGTTTTGCCAGTTACATCCAATCTTTTAAAAAATTCTGCTAATCCAGGAGCAATACTTTCTGAGTCATACGTTGTAGACGTTTTCAGTAACTGCTTCTCAAATATTTATAATGGAAGAACACATTTTCCCCAAAGATGGACCAACTGACCTTCTTTCAGTCGAGCTTAGTCTCAATAATGTAAGGACAATAATACACAAAAAATAGGCAATAAAAACTGCAGCAGAATACATAAAGATGACACTTGTACTTAGACAATATACATACACTCATCTTAATGAAGTAGGACGTCAGACAATTCTACTTACTTTTTAATGACTGAGGCAAAGTCAAAACTAGATTAGGTTGTTCATATTGGCAGTAAATCACTCTTAAAATGAAATTCTGTACCCCAATACAAGAGCCGAAGCAACACCAAAACAAAGAGCAGCGATAAGATTGGCAACGCAATCCTGCATTACCGATTCTCATAAACACAACTTACTGGTTTTACATAGCAGTAATAATCAGTTGTTCACAGAGTGTGCATGCAACAAGCTGAAGTATATTGCTAAGGCCAGAATTTTTGCTCATATGTTCAAAGCTAATCATCAGAGTACCAAGAAGCAAGCAATCTGTCATAAAATTCCTTCTGAGAACTGTTTGATGAAAAAAGGCGCAACTGCGAATACAGAAATGGAATCGGCATTCAGCCGGTACGGCACTATCTATTACAAACCAGAACAAAAAAAAAAAGACAGAACAAAATATTAATATCCCGGTCAGTCATCTTTTAATCTACCTTCAGCATAATGTATGCACAAAAGCAGAAGCGAGTGTGTGTGTGTGTGTGTGTGTGTGTGTGTGTGTGTGTGTGTGTGTGTGAGAGAGACACAGATTGAATTGAGTGATATATCCCTGGTACCAGCTGCATCAGTACTTAGTAGCTGCAAGGCATTCATTCATTTATATACATTTATTTGTGACAGTTGGAGTGGGAGAATCACGGAGGTCAAAATAAGTGCGATGCAGCTAGTACCAGTGATCTTTCACGCTATTCAATCTGTGTGTGTCTCTCTCTTTCACACACACACACACACACACACACACACACACACACACACACACACACACATACACACACAGTCGCTTCTGCTTTTGTGCATGCATTCCATTACACAAGTGGACAGAAATGGGCAAAGACTTTTTTTTCTTGCAACAAATAAAAATATAAAACCTTACACACTAACTGATTTCTATGCCGCTGTTTCAATGGCAACAGAAACGCTGCTACAAGGTTTTCAATCTGTGCAGAAAAAGTCACTAAGTAAGAGTTCCACAACAATAAGAAATGTTCCACAAGTCCGTGACCACTAGTTTCATAACAGCTGTTACCTCGGCAAGCAGGTATACAGCATACGTCACATTTTTGGAAGTGCTAAGGCAGGTGGAACTACTCATTGGACTGTGTCGAAGGTACGTAATGAAGGAGGAGACAAATTCCTCCAGAAACTATGCGATACACTGAAGGATGAATGGATGGGGGATGGGCTTACCAGCCCTACGCTACTGAAGGGATGAAATAAAGAATACTTAAACGTTTTAATGCAGTTAGGGAAATGCTTGTGCCAGGGATGAATTTGTAAGGATAAAAGAAAACTCACAGTTGAGTTTTCATGTAGAGGAGGGCGGAGTGTTCCTTTAAAGAGCCCCCTAGCTTTTAGGATAGGTTTAATGAAAGTTCTGGCATTGATGCCTGGAAACTTATCCGCCTGCATAGTAATGATCCAAGAAAGTTCACGGCTTTCCATGTAGTTCCTAAAGTCACCCCCACGCTTGTCTTAAGTCAAGGTTTCAACAACCCTAAAACTAAAAATATGGTCACTGCCATATTCCATATGTTTGGCCAAAGCATTACGCTCATAGGTTCATAGGTTGGTACTAGGCTATCAGCCCTAGGGCCTATACAAGCCTAGCCATAACAATTCCCTGGCTATTTCTTCCCACATTATTTACTTTCCTGGACCCCTGTCTAGCAGGGCGACTGACGTGATCCCTGGGGTGAATTTCCTTTCTCCCATCCAGTCGTCAAGGTTCCTTTTGAAGAGGTCCAAAGAGGCACTCTGCTTGATATTTATGGGCAATCTATTCCAGAGTCTGGGGAGTCTCTGGGTCAGGAACCTATCCCTCCAGCATGTTTTGTTTATTGTGATGACAAGGTTTAGATCCCTGGAGCGTGTAGCTCTGAGGGATTGGGATTTCTTTAAGTGTAGCATGTCCAACAGCTCTGGGTTTGACATGGCCTTGTATGTTAAGCAGAGATCGCCTCTGAGTAGACGATATGCGACAGAGTATAGCTGGAGTTTTTTAAGGTGGTCAGTGTAGGGCATCTGCTTTAGGCCTGTGATTCTTTTAGTGAGGTATTTCTGAGGCCTTTCCAGTTGTTGCAGATGTCTTGAGAGGTACATACCAAATGGCCGGTTGTATTCTATAATGGGTCTAATGAGGGATGAGTACAGTGGGACAATGACCTCCTTTTTCTGGATGAAAAGCCCTTCGTGATGAGGTGTGCCACATAGAAGGATTTCCTGACTGTTGTGGCGATGTGGTTATCGAAGGTGAGACCACTGTCCACCTGTGTCCCTAAGTCTCTTATCCCACTTTCTGTGTTTAGTGTACTGCCACCTATATGGTAATTCATGGATACATGTTTTTCCCAAAGGGGATAACAATACATTTCTTGGCATTGAGCTTGAGCCCATGGCTCTGGCACCAAGCATCTGTTTCTGTAAGGCCCTTTTGTAGAGTATCCACATCATTTGGGATTCAATAATGGCTCCCAGTTTGCAGTCATCTGCAAACTTTGTTAGCCAGAGTCCCTTAGTGTTGACCTGTACTTCAGAGAAGTAGATGCCAAACAAGAGCGGCCCCAGGACTGAACCCTGAGGTACTCCACTTGTCACTTGTCTGGAGCTGGATTTGGAGTCAGCTACTTTTATAGTGTGGGTTCTATCAGTAAGCCATTTAGCAACCCATTGGGTGACATAGGGATTAATGCCCAACTTAGTAAGTTTATCTATGATTCCAGAGTGGGGATGGTGTCAAAGGCCTTGGCAAGGTCTAGATAGGCTGTGTGGACCACCTTACCCTTGTCCATGGCTCTGGAGACTGATTCAAAGAAGTTAATCAGGTTCAGGAGACAAGATCGGCCCTTCACAAACCCAAACTGGGTGGGGTCCAGTGTTTGAAGGTTGCCAATGTCTTTGTTTATAAGTTCCATGATAATACGCCCCATGGCCTTGCAGATAAGGCTTGTCAGACTGATGGGACGGTAGTTTCCGGGATCCAAGGTGGATCCCCCCTTGTGGATTGGGATAACTGTAGCTCTGCGCCACTCAGTGGGCACGAAACCTGAGGTGAGGCTATGATTAAACATGACACTTAGGTGAGGTGCCAGTTCATATTGTAGTTCATGTAGTACACAGCCCGGGATGTCATCTGGTCCCATGGATGCTGTATTCTTGGCTTTAGAGAGTGCGTTTGTACCTGTGTGGCCATTATTACTGGAATTTGGCAATCTTCCGGTATTGAGATGGGCCATTTAGGGGTGAGAGGGGTGAAGTTGGCACTGAATCGATCTGCCAGGATATTGGCAATATCTTTTGGATCAGTATATTTAATGCCATTCTGTTTTAGCTCAGAGCAGATCTGAGCATTGCCATTTAGATTTTTGACATAGTTATAGAATGCTTTGTGGTTGTCTTTGGAATCTTTGGCAATTTTATTTTCGTAACTAGCTTTGGAGGATTTTATGAGGCATCTCAGTTTCTTACTGAGGCTAGTAAGGGAGTTTTTTGCATCCTGGGATTTTCCTCTTTTCTGCAAAAGTTTCTTCCTTTGTTGTAAAGTTTGTTTATGGCAGGGGACCACCAGATTGGCTTCCTTGTTTTGGATGAGAGCATTTTGGTTCTATTTGGGATGGCACGATTCATGCATGAGTGGATGTGCTCGTACAGTGCCTTAGTGTAGGATTCAGCAGTTTCAGTTCCCATCTGCATGGGTGTCATGAAGTTTGTCACTTCTGACTTGAGCAGCATGAAGTTGGCTTTGGAGAAGTTTTTTATGGTGGTTTCTTTACTGGGGGGTGGGGGTGGGATGTGGATCTTAAGGGTGATTAGCTTATGGTCAGACCTGACTAACTAGGGGGTGACCATAGGTATGGAGCATTGATTTCCCATGTTGGTAATGACCAGGTCTAGGATATTGGTGCCCCTGGTAGGACTATGGATTAGTTGATCCAGGGCGTTGGAATTTATGAATTCCAAGAACTGTTGCGCAAAGGTGTTGGGACATGAGTAGTTTTCCCAGTTAATGGCAGGGTAGTTAAAATCACCCAGTATTAGGGTGTTTGGTTCTATCTTAATATTTTCCAGTATGTTTAGAAAGGTGTAGTGAGAATCTTGGGGTATGGTGGGGGATCTGTAGCAAGCTACAATTTGGATTGCAGTCTTACCTAGCGTTAGTTGCACTTGGAGAATTTCAGACACATTGTGTTGGCCAACTAGCCTGGTGGTGTGAATATCCTTGGTGAATATTGACACTCCTCCACCTTTAGTGTTTCATCCTGGTTTGATGGCCGAAAAGTGTGGTAAGAGTTGTAGCCTGGTATTGCAGGGGTGCTCTCTGGAGCCTTGAACCAGGTCTCAGTTACTGCACAGATATCGATGTTCTCCATTTTTAGGAGTGCCTCGAGAGAATGCATTTTGAGGTTTAGACTTCTAGCATTGAGTAGCATTACCTTCAGATTTTGCATGCTTGTACCTGTTACGGTGGTGGTTTTGTCCTTTGAAGTTTGCCTAAAAAAGGCACTATAGGGATGGCAAGAGCCTTAGCCAGTAACCTGAATCCCAGGGGCGACAGGTGCAGACCATCTCTGGCAAAGCATAGTGGTCTGTCAATCATGTCATCCCAGGCAGACAGATACTGGATCCCCTTTGAATGACACCATAAGCTTAGCCAATTGTTGAAGTCAATCATTTTATCCTTATATTGTGGTATCATTCTGGGCGAAGGCAGGATGCTACTCAGGGCTAGGGTCATACCTGCCTGGGCCACATGATCCGAGAGCTCTTCCATGTCTCTTTTCATGTAGTCCAGGGAGGTACGTCTCAAGTCATTCACTCCAACATGGACAATGACAGAGTCATATTTGTACTTGTTGTGGAGTGACTTGAGTGCATGCGTTATGTGGCAGATCCTGGCACCCGACAGGCAGCTGACTGTAATTTTCTCCTTATTCAACCTGGTGAGAGGGACATCAGTGTGCCGGACTATAGAGTCACCTATGACTAAAGTGTTAGGTACATTGTCTTGCCTTAGGGGCTGTTGCTGGGTGGCACACTGGTGTTGTGAACTATGTGACACATTGGTTGTGATTGGTGTTTGTTTGCGTTTCAGCTTCAGAGGTCTTTGTTGCTTGGGCAGGTTACAGTTAAGGGCCTCTGCATATGTGGATTTAGTGTTGCTATATGTGGGTGTTGGTGGTGTGGGTTTAGAAGGGCTATGTGTTGCTTGAGGTGTAGTGTGGGTGTTAACCTTCTCCTCTTGACTGTTTAGCACAATCTTGGGTGGAGAGAGCTTTGCTTCCATTTTGGCTATGTAAGTGCATCTCTCACAGGTTGTAGTGTTGGGTGGTAGGAGGAGAAGGTTGTCTGTGTACATGAGGCAATTGCTGCATTGCCCCAGTATACCCAGATTCACCAGGTGGACAGGAGAAATCACCGGAAGCTGACCCTTGGGCATGCCTGGTTTGGGGCTTTTTTTTCTTTGTAAAGTATAGGAGCTGTTTCCTTAGCAAGGTACTTTGCAATTATAGGCTGTTTAGTGCCTACTATTAATTTCTCCTTGTTAACAAGGAGAGTTCAGTGTTTGTATGAGTTTAAGGCTTCCTAGTGCTTTCCAGCAGGTATTAGAGAAAGTGCTAGTCACAGGGATGCTTAAAGGTAAGATTGAAAAGAATGCACTCTGCAGTGTGCACTAGAGAAGTTAGATGTGAAAGTAGGTAACTTGAGTTTTACCTGTTTAAAAAGTTAAGGTTTAGTGGAGAGTTACTATTTTTAAAACAGCAAGATGGATTGAAAGGGGTGGGTAGTTTTGTATTTTGGTACTATGAAATACTGTAGGATGGCCAATAAATTTAAATAATTGAAGGGGTGGGATTTCAAAAATGATGATTTTGTGATTACTCACATAAGCCAGTGAAAGTAGAGAGAAATGAGATATATGGTCAGATTAACATAAGAGGCGGGCAACTAGAAAGACAGTGGTATTTAACAAGACAACTAAAATGGGTGGTAGGGCGGGAAAAAATTCTGCCTGACTCAGAACAGAGAGAGCTGTGGTCTCTTTTGAAGTTTTAATATGCTATTAAAACAGAATGCAAGCAAAACACAAGGTAAAGAAAACAAACTACAGTATTCAAAATATAGAAAAGTAATACAAAAAATAAAAGCAAACTAACCTTTCCTTCACAGCAAAGTGCTCCCTCATTCTCTCCATAAGGGATCTATTTGTCTTGCCTATATAGAAGCAAGTGCATACCCTGCATTTGGCCAAATAAAAGAGATTTCTACTGCAGCAGTCAGCATTCACTTTAAAACGATACTCATGATGTGTGGTCGGGTGAACTAAAGTCACTAATGGATCAATATGTGAGCAAAAATTATATCTCGAACAACGTCTCATGCTAAAAGCTGATATAGACTTCACACTTCCTGCTGGTGTATACTTCTTATAAAACAGTTGCCTCTTTAATGACTTCTTATTTTTAAAAGTGAACCTCGGATGTTCACCTACAACATTCCAGATCTGGTCATCAAGCTGTAAAATGGACCAATTATTTTTCACAACTTCCATGATACTTTTGATGTCACTAGTGTAAAACAAAGACATAGAAAGTGCTTCATTTCTAGAGGCCATGGAAACATGCTCTGAATGTATGACATCAGAGGTAGATGTTTGGCTCCTATGTTTCCTATGCCTAACAGTGTCATGTATTGCATCGTCAACTTCCTTGTGACGAAAGCCCCTATCCAAAAATTGAGACCTCAAACCAATCAGGTCATGTTCAAATAGTGCATCATTGTTGTTGAGCCTTGAGAGTCTTATACCCTGGCTTTTAACTATGTTTTTAAACACATGGCCAGGGTGCATGCTATTCCATTGCAGCAATGTATTCTTCCTACAATTGTTTCTGTGTAAAGTAGTTGTGAGTCCACAGGAATCATTAACCATTATCTTAACATCCATTTCCCTATCTGACACTTTAGATGTAAAAGATAAAAAATGTGTTGTGTTTTGCATGAAACCAATAAATTCTTCCAATTGTTGGCATGTGTCATCCCAAATTAAAAAGAGGTTGTCCACAAACCTCCTGTAAAATTTAATAAGTGAACTGTAAATAGACCCAAAACAAAAGTGCTCTCCCATTGAGCCATATTAAATATGGCTCAAAACTTATTAAATGTTACAGTAGCTTCCTTAAGCTTCTGAAATGCCTGTTCACATGCTGGGGTCCACACTACCTTATCTGGCCTGTCCTTCCTTGTCAGGTCTGTGAGGGGAGCAGCTATGGTACTATAATTGGGAACAAACTCTCTGTAGTACCCTGCTGTCCGTAAGAATGCCCTCACCTGCTTTTTGTTAACAGGTGTAGGCCATGTCTGAATAGATTCCATTTTGGCAGGTACTGGCCGTATCGTACCACTCCCCACTCAATGTCCTAGGTAGGAGACCTCTGCCATACCCACCTGACATTTGCTTGGCTTAATGGTCAACCCTGCCCTCTGTAGTCTGCCCAGCACCTCCCTAACCTGCTGAAGGTGCTCCTGCCAGGAATGGCTGTAGATAGCAGTATCATCCATGTAAGCAAGGGCAAACCCTCCTGTTCCTGCTAAGATAAGACATACATATTGTAAATAACTACCTAGTCTAATTGACTTGTAAATACCTACGTATTACTGCTTAGACTTGTAAATACCTACGTATTACTGTTTAGACTTAATATCCTTGTTAGCAATGATAGTGACTTTATATTTGTAAACTTTACTAATTGTGATACAACTCTGTTTTTTTTTCTCCAAATTGTACTAACACACTCTTTTGCTTCATGTAGTCATCTTGCATTGTAATAACCTGTTTAACATAATGTATCTATGGAGCTTTTCTCCCCAGGACTCCATTGAAAATGGGTTCCTTGGCCCAAATTGGACCATTCTGGCAAACAAACTTCAAATAAATAAATAAATATGATCTACCAGCCTCTGGAAAGTTGCTGGGGCATTCTTCATCCCAAAGGGCATCTTTGTGAACTCATACAAGTGAAAAGGAGTCACAAAGGCTGACTTCTTTCTAGCACTGGGAGTCAAGGGCAACTGCCAGTAACCCTTGGTAAGATCAATGGTTGTAAGATACTTAGCCCCACCCAGCTGCTCTAGGGCTTCATCTGACCTAGGCATGGAGTAAGCATCCAACTCTGTGTGACTATTTAATTTCCTGTAATCCACACAGAACCTGGTGCTGCCATCCTTCTTTGGCACCAACACCACTGGTGAGGCCCAGGGACTGTTGGACTCTTGAATCACCCCTAGTTCCAACATCTCCTGTACCTCCTCCTTCAGAGTCTATTTGACTCTCTCAGGCACCCTATAAGGGGCCTGCCTGATAGACCTTTGGGGTTCTGTATCCACCTGGTGCTGCACCAGGTTGGTGCTCCCTGGTTTCCCGGTGAACATGCCCCCAAACTCCTGCAACACTGCTCGGATTTCTCGAACCTGGGTAAGAGATAGCTGCTGGGACACTGCTACCCCTTCCACCGAGGTGTCAGCCCAAGCCTCACTGAGGAGATCCGTCTCCCTCAGACTCCTCCTGCAATCCACTGCAAATACTCAGCACAAGGACCTCCCTATCATGGTAAGGTTTCATCATGTTAACATGGTACACTTTGTGCCCCTGTTGTCTGCCTAGCACTTCCACCATCTAGTTAACATCACTTACCTTTCTTACCACCTTGTAGGGTCCCTCCCAATCTGGTTGCAGTTTGTTGTGTCTGACAAGAATGAGAACAATCACCTGCTGCCCCACAGCATACTCTGTAGCTCGAGCATTCCTGTCATACCACACCTTTTTCTGTTGTTGGGCTTCTGCCAGATTCTCCTGGGCCAGACCCATACATTTCCTGAGCCTTGTCCTGAGGTTCAGGACATATGCCACAAAAGACTCCTTGTGAGACTCAAACTCACCTTCCCACTCATCTCAAATTAAATCTAGAGGTCCCCTCACCCTATACCCATACAGCAACTCAAAGGATGAAAAACCTGTGGATTCCTAGGGAACCTCTCTGTAAGCAAACAACAGATGGGGCAAATATTTGTCCCACTCCCTCTTAAAATGATCCGCAAATGCCCGTAGCATGGACTTGATTGTAGAGTTTAACCTCTAAACAAGACCATTAGTCTGGGGATGGTAGGGGGTTGTCTTCATGTGCTTCACCCCACAGGACTTCCACAGACAAGCCAGCAGGTCTGACATAAAATTGGCACCTCTGTCAGACGGCATTTATTCTGGGAAACCTACCCTGCTGAAAATCTCTAGCAAAGCATTTGCCACCTTTTCAGCCTCAATGGAGGACAAAGCCACTGCCTCAGGGTATCGTGTAGCATAATCTACAATCACTAGGATATACTTTTTCCCTGTGGAACTTGGGGTAGTCAGAGGACCCACAGTATCCATAGCTACCCTCTGAAATGGCTCCTCAATCACAGGCAAAGGCATCAAAGGAGCTCTCACCTTGTCTCCTGCCTTGCCTACCTTTTGGCACTGCTCACAGGTCCTGCAGTACCCTGTTACATCTCTGGAAATTCCAGGCCAATAGAAGTTTTGCATAATACGCCTCTTTGTACATTTTATGCCCACATGACCTGCAAAGGGAATATCATGGGCTATGGCTAGAAGCACCAGACAGTAAGCTCTAGGCACTACCAACTGCTGTTCTCTCTCACCTTCTAGCCCTCCCTCAGGGGTCCACTCTCTGTACAGTAACCCTTTGTTCCAGTATACAGATTCCCCCTTCCCTTGAGAATCAGGTGCCTCCCTAGCTACCTACCTCAGGCCTTGCAATGTAGGGTCTGAGAGCTGAGCCTGTCTCAGGTCTCTCCTTGTAACCCTTCCCAGCTCCCCTTCCACAGGAAGTCTGGCATCCTCTGACAGCGGTACCTCACTGTCAGCCTGGGTACTACTACTCACCTCTACCTTTGCAGTTATCCTGTCCAAAGGAACATCAGTACACACAAGCAGCTGTGGCTCACATTCAGTCTCACTGCTACAGTGTAGCTCACTCCCTGAAGTAACCACCTCAGCAGTCCTGGCTGCAAGTATGCAGTCTGTCTGGGTCTCCCCCAGGCTACCAGACCCACATGCTTGTCTCCTAGCCTTACTGCATGTAACTGCTTAAGTACATAGTACTTCCTCATCCAAATCCTTCCCTGTCAGGACATCTGCAGGATGGTAGTTCCATACCCCTGTTGTCTCAAGACAACCAACTGTTGGCATTTTTGTCTTTCCCACTTACTGGCTTCCTCACCTTTGGTTCCCCACCTTGCCTCCATGAACACCTCCACCATGGGTTCCGAAATAAAACAATTGTGATCTGAACTCTGGTATACACTGCCCTGGCTGTTTTAGAGTACAAAACACTTTTAGAGATCTGTGCATAAGCTGCAGATATTCACTACCCACACACCACTACAAGCCAATTAGTATGTAGTAGAGTCACACCACCCACAAACACACTGCCATGCCCATGCCTGGCCCCTGCCTTGGCCTATCCACAACTGTGGAGTGATGACTGTGCAGCCCAGCAATCAAGGAGCCTCAATCCTCACCTCTAACACCAGGGATGTTGTCTCCTAGAAGAGAGGGCAGGATAACTAATACACACAGTAAAGTACAATTTTCCTTAAGTGCACACAGAGATCACAGTCAGTCTGGGGCTGGTTGCTCCTTTGCTCACCAGGTCCCCAATAAGACTCCCCACTGGCACAGCTATAGGGTCCAGGTCTCAGCCTAGCTGATCAAGCTAGAACCTCCAGTACCCTCTCTGTCCAGCCAGTGCTTTGTGTCCCTACCACGCAGCTGACACAACACACACACACTTTGAGATAAGTATTTATACAACTTCACAGACACTCCTGGGAAAGGCTGACACAGATTCTCCAGCTGTGCCCCTTTACCCAGACCATACAGTAGTAATCCCTGCCACCACCCAGCTAATAATATCAGCTACTAAAAGATACTTAAAACAGTGTCCAATTATTACTGTGCAATATTATTATCCAATGGTAGTATGACTAACAGTCAAGGCTTACTTTAGAGTGGCATATTACAATAACCTCTATAAATATGCAATGTACTCTACACAAACCAGCCACGGGTAAAGGTTTTAAAATATTTAATAATAAATAAATAAAACACAAGACAAAACTACTACACCACAGAGATATCTAAGAGTTCAGAGATCACACAGAAGCTTAAAATAATACAGTAGGACAGGTTTGATTTCAAAGAAAAATACCTACGTAATCTTTACTAGCTTTAACTATTCCTACAAGAAATCACAGTGCTAGAAACTTACATGTGAGCTCTGGGAGATTGCTGAGTTAGATATCCAAGATCAAAATGCTCCCTTGTCTCTTGTGAGAAATAGTATTTAAACATTACTAACAAACATGTATCTAAGGCCCTCCTAAATTACATCATTTTTGACACTTAGTTTTTCCCAGTATTCATATTGCATCATCTTAACACCTGGTCTGAGTTCTCAGGCCACAAACTGCATTATTTAGCAATCTAACACCTACTCAGAAACTTACAACAATACAAGGCATTTTACATATACATTCTACCAGAAACCAGAGCAATAAAGCACCTTCCACATGTAAATTCTGGTCATAAACTTTAGCCTTAAAACAATGGGCATGAAACCTTTGCTCAGACACACTGGAGCCAAATTCTAACATGAAAGGGTCACAATATGCTTCACTGGGCCAGTAGAGTGCAATGTTGTCACATGTTTTGGAGTTCCACATTTCAGTGTATTCTTTTACACTCAATAAACATGCCTGTATTTTACATTTATTTACAAATGCCAGAATTATATATCAAATTCTAGTTGACTAGGCTGGCAGCCTTCGCCCATCTCTCCCCAATCGTCACAGCAGTAACCATATTTTTGGTTTTAGGGTTGTTGAAACTTTGACTCAAGACAAATGTGGGAGTGACTTTAGAAACTATATGGAAAGCCGTGAACTTTCTTGGATCATTACTATGCAGGCGGATAAGTTTCCATGCATCACTGGCAGAACTTCCATTAAAACTATCCTAAAAGCTAAGGAGCTCTTTAAATGATAGCCTGTTGTTTTAATGTATGTCTCAGTGCTTGTTTTCTAATGGATGTTTCGAATGGTTAATTGATGATGCTCTTTATTTAACTGTTCAGTTCTTTTGTTACATTTGGTCTGATGAAGCACAGTGAATGTGTGAAAGCGCTTACCTCTTCAATAAAACTGCTACGAATTTTGGGTGCTGTTGTTTTCTTTTCTACATTGTGTTGTTTTCCACCAGCACCTTTTGTTCCCTGAGGACTGTCTGTTTTCTACTGAAACTTAATAGTTTAAGTAATGCGCAAGCAGTAATGCCTTACAGGGTGTGGTGAAATAATGAATACCCAGGGATGTTCTGAGCCTCTATACCCCTGGAAGGGCTGTCATTTCCACAATGGCACACACCCTGGATGACATTATTGAGCTTAGAGAATGGGCTGTTGAATTAAATTGCATTACGGGCTGTTTATACATACATATAAATATTGGGTCTATATTACAAAGTCGAACTAAAACATGTTCGAACTTTGTAATATTGAACCCTAAAGTCCGAAAGTTGAAAATAGCGAAGTCACGGCACATCGACTTTTTTCCCAGGGAAAAAAAATGGTGGGCCATTTTTGGGGCTTTGCTATTTCCCCCACTGTGGTGCGATCTCAGAGTTCGTATATTTAAGTTTAAATTTAAGGTTAATTTTTTTTTTTTGTTACAGAACAGCGATTTTTTTTTCCCAAGGAAAAAAATCACTGTTCTGTGTTTTCGGTTTTGTTGGGTTTCAGACTTTAGGGTTCGATATTACAACAATCGAACTTTTGTTAGTTTGACGTTGTGATATAAACCCATAAATATCTCTGATGTAAAATAGTTATTTTGCCTAATGTTGCATACTTAAACAGTAGTATATGTAATTGTAGGAAGTATTTTATATCCAAAATATAAGTTGACATATTTATTGTCTAAACCACTGATTCCCAACCCGGGGTACGCGTTTGGTCGGTTAGGGGTACGCGGAGAAAAATTAGCATTGGCGGAAAGTAATCCCGCCTTAGGCACTTTCACAATCGCGCAAACTCGGAAGTGTTCTATGTGAAGGCGCCAACGTATTCCCGCTTGAATACTGTAACCGTTACAGTTAACTGAAGAAGGTTGTGTGTCGCTGCGTGTAATTCTGTGTCAAGTGTGTGCAGGAACTGTGGGATCACGAAAACAGGAAAGGTAAGAACAACACCTTGTTAACACTGCATTTTACAGGTGCTTTCAAATAATATTTCACAAGTGTTCTAAAAATTTTGTTTAGAGTTAGACTGAGAATAACCTTTTAGAATTTCCAAACTTGTGCATTCAGATGTGGATTTTTTTTTTTGCACTGTCAGCCTACGGTTACACTTGATTTCTTTTTGCTCAGCAGAAGCTAATTTGAAAAGAAGGAATGTATATGTATGCCTGCCATCACTCAGTATGAGTGTGTTCAAACACTGCTGTGACCTACGTATGACTCTGCAGCAGACAGTACTCTGTATGAATTTATTATTAGTCTTAAGACGACGAGATACTTCAGTTGATGCGTTGCTATACTCAATATTTGATGCCAGTGTAGTCTAGTAGTCGTGCAACTGTGGTTTTAAGAAGAAATCTGTTCTGGGAGAGAAATTTTCAAACTAACTTTCTGTGTTACTACTGTTTTGTATGGAGATTCTGTTTGTCTTGACTGCAGAAAGAGATTTCAGTCTGAGCTGTCAGATCTGTTTATGTCTGAGTTATAACAGATTTATCTCAGTTGTAAGGAAGACTGTGTAAGGACATGTGTGATATCTGTTTTAGGTTTCAGCTACTTGTATGACCCCCCCCCAAAAAACCCTCAAAGTTATTGAATATTTGCATAGTCACTAGTTTTTGATGTGATAAAATTGGTTTTGCCACCTTGCTGTGTAATCAATGGCATACAGTGGCAAGTTTTTACAGTTTCTAGACTGGGATGTGCGTCTGGTAATATGTCATGCTAATTTAATGTCGGGACCCCATTAAACAGTTGTGAAAGCTAATTAATAGTGTTCTTGCATTCACATTAGCAGGTATATTTTGGTTGCTGTAGCAACTCAGCACATAGGTCTGCACCTACAGTCATTTGGCAGCTCTACATTTTTCTTTATTATTGTATCAGAGAGTGCATACATCATTAAGCATTACTGCAACAGTTCTTAGAATTAGGGCTCTATGCAAGATGTGTATTTCCTTACTTAATTTAAATTAAAATGTGTATCTAAAAATCATAAATCTTATATTTAGGGTGTATTTGTGTATATGCATTTCATGCGTGCCATGTAAACATTTATTACTATTCAATGCATGTCATCAGCTCCCCAACTAAAGCACCTTATCTCAGTCCCATTTAGTCAACGGTATGTCAAATGTTAGTTTGGTGTCTTTTACTGCTCTTGATGAGTTGTTTCATATTTTCAACTCACATTATGATTCGGCTGAAGTGGTCATTACAGCATTAGAATTTATGTAAACTTTACCAGTTCTGTTTTTGAAAGTGAGAAAAGGAATTTAGAAGATATGCCTGGTATATTGATATTCAGTTGAGTGGATAGTTTGCATATTGCAGTTACTATATTTCTAATTATCAAGCATGGTAGTCTTTTTTTTTTGTTTTTCTTAGCTTTACCTTAGCTTGCCTTTTGTCTTATGGCTTTTGTTACTCCCTCATCTCTTTTGTATAGCTACACAGCCTTAAAACTGTAAAAAAGTACAATAAATAGCTGAATATCACATTTAACTGTGAGCATCCAGATGAAGTTGTTAGTAAGCCATTATTACGTGTTCCACATTTTGCCCATTTGTTCCACATTATGAGGGCTGATGTTCCCCATTTTGGAGATGGAAAGTTGAAAGCTATGCCTGTAAAAAGTAAGAACTTAGCTAGGAGAAACACTGGTAGTAGTAGTAGTGCTTGAAGATTATGCAAGTCATGTTGTGGGAAAGGTAACTAACTCTTAGCAGCTGATACATGTTTGTAGACCAAGTGAATTAAGTTCTTGGAGATCAATTGGTCCTTTCCAGACTTGAATTGTAGTACTTGCTGAGATACACTTGATGCTTAGGTTAGAGTTAGATTAGAAATTAAATGAGATATATGTTAATAATTACATTATTTTAATGACTTTTGTTTGGTAACAGAATGTAGTGGAATGTTGTATGACTTTTGGGTGAACATGCACTCTGATATATAAAGTTGTTTGTTAACAGCAGCCTCTAAGATTGTCATACTGACTGATTTGAAAACTGCCTTTAATCTTAATCCGTCACTGGTCAGATGCATTTTCTTTTAATGTGGATTCCAATACTGATTCAGTGAATATGAGTTTCAGAGGCAGAGAAGTTTTAATGCTAAGTCTGTTTTCATTGCAACACTTTGTTTAGCTTTAGCAAATGTCTGTCAGTGTTTGTGCTTTATTAAGTATATTTGAAATACAAGTTTTAAATTAAATCCAAATATCTGTAATCATTAGAAAAAAGTGTGCACACTGACAGTTTTGAACAGTGTTTATGGCAAATGGGGAGAAGTGGGGATACAGCCAAGTAATGGGAGAATGGAATGGCTGTGGGGTGGGGGCAAAATTACACACATTTTGCTTTCATGTAGTACTACTTACATTTTTGACATGGAAAGTTGAGAAACTTAGTTTTTTCTTATCTTAACAGTTACAGTTCTTTTTATCATTATTTAAATTTAATATTAAAATTAATTTCGTAATTGTCTTATTACTAGATATTGTGATGGATAAGTGACTGAAACCAGGCACAAAAGAGCTGACGCATGATATGAGCATGGAATGTGATCAGAGTACTTCTCAAGACATGTCCAACATTTTGGTGCAAAACACTAACCAGGCACAGTCCTTAGTTTCTCAAAGAGGGGAAAAAGAGAAAGTACTGTGATGGATACATGAAATATGGATTTTTGTATGTGGGAAATGAAGACTGTCCTAAGCCCCAATGCGTGGTGTGTGGGGAAGTGCTGTCAAATGGTAGCATGAAACCTTCCCTACTTTTACGACATTTAGAAACGAAACATGCTAACTATAAAAACAAAGAATACAGTTTTTTCAAACGGTTAGCAGAAAATAACAAAAGATTGAATCTGACATCATACATCCTGTCAGGTAACAAACACTACGAAAACGCAGTTGAAGCTAGTTACCGTATTAGTTACCATATTGCAAAATGTGGTAAAAGTCATACCATAGCCGAGACTCTAATATCTCTCTGTATAACAGATGCCGTTCGATGTATGCTTGGAGAAGAACATGTGCGGAAAATGACCACCGTCCCTCTTTCAAACAATACAATATCTCGAAGAATTGAAGATATGTCTGATGATGTTGAAATGACAGTAATAGGTAGAATTAAAAGCAGTAATATTTTCGCTATTCAAGTTGATGAAAGCACAGATGTTGCCAATTGTGCTATTTTGCTTGTTATTGCAAGGTATTTGAAAGATAATGAAGTTGAAGAAAACCTTTTGCTTTGTCATCCTCTGTCACAACGCATAAGGGGTGAGGATATATTTAATGTTATTGATTGTTATTTCAAAGAAAAGGAGATTAATTGGTCTAATTGTTGTGGATTGCGTACCGATGGTGCCAAGTCTATGTCAGGGATTTACTCTGGTCTTCGTGGTCTTGTCATGAAGGTAGCTCCCAATATAAGTTGGAGCCACTGTTGCATCCACAAACAAAGTTTAGCATGCAAGAACCTCCCTGGTGAATTAAAACTTGTTTTGGATGAAGCTGTGAAAGTGGTGAATTTTATAAAATCAAAGTCCACAAACTCAAGAATTTTCAAAGCTCTGTGTGAAGAGATGATGAGTCCTCATTCTACTCTGCTCCTTCATACAGAAGTAAGGTGGCTTTCTCGTGGTAAAGTACTTACCCGGCTGTTTGAACTTAGACATGAAGTCCAGGTGTTTTTTGAAGACCATCCTTTCTTCCTTGCTTCCAAGTTACATGACTGTAATTGACTTCAGGCACTTGCATATTTATCAGATATTTTCTAGATTATAAACAAATTAAATTTGACATTTCAGAATAGCTCAATAACGATCTTCAATGTCTCAGACAAAATTGAATCGATGATTAAAAAAATAGATTTTTTGGAGGTCATGTCTTGAAAATGGCCAAACTGAGGTATTTGAAACTCTGCATAATTTCTTATCTGAAAACAAGCTTAATCTATCCCGGGAAATAAGGAAGAAAATAAATGAACACTTGAATGGGCTAAAATCGGACTTCCAGAAGTACTTCCCCAAACTTGAAGAAGAAATCTATTGGATTTCAAATCATTTTGAAGAACAATATGTCCAGGCAGCTAAATTATCAGTCAAGGAGAAAGAGAAGTTGATTGAACTTTCAACTGATAGTACTTTAAATGCTGAATTCAAACGACACTTTCTTATTAACTTTTGGGCAAACATCAGCAGTGAATACGAACAGCTTTCTGACAAGGCCCTTTTGCTTCTTTTGCCATTTACAAGTACTGAACTAGCAGAGAGAGCTTTCTCTTCTTATGTCTTAATTAAAAACAAATATCGTAATAAGCTGAATGCAGTTCCAGATTTACGATTACACCTTTCATCAGTTGAACCCAATTTCAAAAAACTATGTGCCTCAAAACAAGCACAAGGCTCACACTAAATATGTGCAAGATAAAGTTGCTTAATAATTGTTTGTAGTATGAAATTTTACTAAGTTTGAAATGTTTAATTGTATGATAACTTTATAACTTATTTATATGTATCGCTGATACATATATATATATATGGACTGTTTGTTCACTTTACTATTAAAGATTGTTTTTTATTATTAAATTTTATTAGTTACATTTACAACACATACATTGGACATAAAAGCAACTATTACAAATGCCAACAATATGAGGGGTACAATTTCAGGGAAATGGATTGCCAAGGGGTACCCAAGTCAAAAAAGGTTGGGAACCACTGGTCTAAACACACAATAATATCCAGAGTCAGACAGATCTACTGACATACACACATTGTAAAACACAGACAAACATACAGTGACAGGCACTGAAAATAAAAGAGAAGAGCAAATATCTAAAAGTGTTCTTCTTCAAACTTGTATTTTGCAAGGGGCAAGCCTTCCTGCACCCCAATCTGTGAGGGTGGGGTCTCTCTCTCTCTCTCTCTCTATATATATATATATATATATATATATATATATATGTATATGGTTTACTACCATAATGTCGAAATTTAAAAGAAAATGTGTACGTATGTGCGAATTGTTTCGCCGAACGTACACATTTTTATATGGCCCTAATGTCAAAAACAAGTGTTAATTGTCGAAAATGTCGCTCGCGACATTTCCGACAATCAACAGCACTCCCACCCGTCCCATAACTCCCTACCTAACTACCCTAAACTCACAGTTATGCAGGGGGGCAAGCCCCCCACACTCCCCCTAACTTAATATTCCAACTCCGAGATCGCACTACAGTGAGGAAAGGGATGTATTTCCCTAACCGCACTGTACCACGATCCGCTTACATGCGCGAACGTTATAATTGCGAATGCACAGTCCATTCGCAATGATAACATTCGCTCACATAACCTGCCGAACTATGAAGTATTCGAACATATGTTGTTCGAATACTTCATAGCCGTGCAAGTGCACGGCGGCATTTTGATAGTAAACCAATATATATATATATATATATATATATATATATATATATATATATATATATATACAAACACATCCAGCACTTAAAATTCACTTTGTTGAGTGAACCAATAACAGATTGTGAGCAAATAAAAATGCAAGGCAAGCAAAGCATCCACACCCCCCCAAATTACAGTGCCTGGTTTTCCTGCCTTGTACTGCTCATAAGTTCATAGGTGTTTAGTAGGCTAACGACCACCAGGGCCTTTTTAAGCCTAGCCATACATCCCAAATCTTTGACAAGTGCTGATACCCTTGATAAGTGTAAGCATGAGCTTGGGAGATAAACCACTTAAAGATTACCTATGTCCATTAGAGACATAGGTGCCAAACCAGGGATGAATTTCCGGTTTCCCATCCAATTGCCCAAGTTGCACTTGAATTGGGTTAGAGAGGAACTCTGCTTCACATGGCTGGGGAGCCTGTTCCATAGACAGGGTAGTCTCTGGGATGCATACCTATCTCTCCAGCAGGTCCTATTTATATCACAGGCAAGGTTTAAGTCTTTAGAACGGGTAATTTGGATGCTGTTTGTTTTGTGAACATGCAGGAGTTCCATCAGAGTGGAGTCTGACAATGCCCTGTATGCCAGGCATAGATCTCCCCTCAAAATCCTGTAGGAGACAGAATGCAGGGATAGGGCCTTGTGGTGGTCTGCATAGGGCATTTTACTTACACCCTGTATTCTTTTAGTGAGGGACCTCTGTGGACGTTCTAATTTTTGGATATGCCCAAAGGTGGCATTGTACTCAGTGATAGGTCCGATGAATGCCAAATACAATAAAACAATGACTTTCTCGTACTTAGATGCTATACCTTTGTTTAAAGTTGCTCAATGATTTCCTCACCACTGTAGACATGTGATGGTCAAAGGCTATATTACTATCTATATGTGTCCCTAAGTCCAAGACTACTGGGTCACTTCTAAAGGTGTGTATGATAGTTACCATGGATGGATGACTTCTCAAAGGATAGTATTATGCATTTCTTGACATTTAGTTTTAGTCCATGGCTCTGACACCATTTGTTTGTCTGTGTTAGCCCCTCCTGTAGAACATTTGTGTCAGTGTGAGATTCAATGACAGCCCCTAAGTACATCAAGTATTATTCTGGTAAATCTCTGTATATGAGTCAGATAATTTTACCAGCAATTAAGAGATCCATAACTCTCATTTTAGAAACCATCTGCTGCATACCTCCCAACCTCTTAAGAGCAAAAATCTGGACAAAGCCTAAAGTGATTGGGGGGTACATTTTAAATATTGTTCTTAGAAAGTTGATAGAATAATAGGTTTTGCACTAGCATTAATTTTCTGAATTATATGGAATCTTAAAACAAAAATGTTTGTTATTATCTAATGACTTCAATCCTTACCTATTTGCCAGAAAAGTACAGATTTTTGGAGGAACACACCAAAAATATGAGGCAAAAATCTGGACATTCTGCGAAAATATGTACAGTTGGGAGGTCTGCTGTAAAGGACTGCGCACGCAAGTAGACAGTCATGTATTCCAAACACTGACACAAAAACATTTATATTTATTTTAGTATATTTTTACAATCGCTTAGTTCCTTAGTATAAAATAGCAGCGTTTTAAATTTTAAGTATGTAAGCGTACTCGTTCTTTTGTGAGCATTACCAGTACACTAGTACCTTGCGGTAGAACGTTGACTCTTTAATCAGGATCAAAGACGCTAATGCGTAAGCCTTGATAGACAGTGGGCTGAGCCAGTCATCTGTCAAAAGGAGGGTCATAGCAGTGACAGCATGAGGTGCAGTGCTTAAAATCACGGAAGTTTAAAATACTGCATGCAGTTTTAAGTGAAAATAAGTACTGAAGTGAAGACTGTGTAATACTGTGGATGCAAAAGTAATAACTAACTGATTTTTTTATATATGTGCGTCTTCCTTAACATGAAAAAAAACGGAGTTGGTCTCACTCGGTAAATTGAATATCTGAGTACAGAGAATGTAAACCCAGAGATGACAAATATTCTTTGGATAATTTTATTATCTGTGGAGAGAGGAAACTAAGATGATGATAAGACAATCACTAAAAATACAGAATATATCTAAGGCTTACGTCACTGTGAGGTTAGTTTTAAAATATGCATTGCAAATCTTGAACAGCTATTCATTTTTATTCCCAGCTCTTCCATTTTTTTTTTTTGGAATTTAAGTGGATGTTCAGAAGCCCAGACTGTAAAACGTGAATTGAGTAGAAATAAAAAGGCGAAATGTTTATGCTTTTGCTAGAATTTTTAATACTTGCAACCGGTACAGTGCAGCCTCTTTAAAAGTGATTGTTGACAGACGTTTTAACTGAAATGATTGTGTTTATTGCTTTTTATTTTTATATTAACATTATTATGAAAGTAACGGACAGTGTCGGTATGAAACATTATTAATAATAATAATAAAAATGGCGTGGTAATGTTAATACTTGCAGTTTTAATTGAATAATTTTAAGAAAGAAATCCTGCTCCAGATTAAGTTTGCGTCTTGTAGTGCTAAACAGGAGCAACCATAAACCGTTGTTTTATAACACAGTTAAATTATCAGTATGCTCAAACTGGATCATATGTAGTCGTATGCTACATGTTAACTTGAAGCAAAAACTCTTTGACATTGAAGATTGGAACTCTGACTGTGACTTCAAAGACCCAGGTGTGAATAACAGTCTTTAGGTTTATAAATGCTAGGTAAGGGAGGTGTGATCATGGATGTTGTCTAGCATACTTCTTTTATTCATCTCATCTTACTGCAGTTTTCCAAGTTTCTCTCTGAAAAGTTAAGTCCACAACAGTTTTAATTGTCTAAACTAATGCCTGTGACTTGCATTGTATAAAATATACTTGTGCTCATTCATTTTCTTGTTAACATCCTTACTCTGGTATGTAAACTAAAACCAGGAGCAAATGAGCAGCACCAGCTGTGTGAGCAGTTAATATATTATTCTTTCCAAAGTGCATCCTTGAACGATGATCACGCAAGGTAGAAGTTTTGTGATAGGCCCTTATGCCACAGACTGTAGACAGAGATTTCAAGTCTAAAACACTGGTTGTTCTGAAAGTACGTACATTTAAGATATATTTTCTTCAGGAGAAATTGGTATATATTGTTTAATATTATTTTATCTTGCTTCCCAAGTGAGGTATCACTGATTATTTTACAGGGGATAACAAAGAATTCTAAGACTGTTTTGGTTCTGGGTTGCAGGGAAGCCCATGTGTAGTCTCTCCCTCAGTGGGCTCAAGGCAGGAAGCTAATTGTGAACAGAACAGTAGTGTTTTGCAGGATGTGAGAACACAGAGACACACACAGACCACCATTTCCCCTACAACATATTTCTGAGATTTGGGAGGAAATGTGAATGCTCAGCAAAACCCCATGCTTGCACAGTCATTGGATTAGACACACGCATAGACAAGCCACACAGACTTTACTGAAGAGGATTACGGATGAGAATGGAACTGGAGAAACAAACACTGGGAGGGGAGGCAGCTATGCTAAATGGGTACCATTATGCCATCCCATTTCATACTGTACAATGCTTAGTTGCCCCCACCCCACCCCATCTCATACCATACCATGGTTTTCTCCCCCTACCCTATGTTTTACTGTACAGTGCTTAGGTTCCTCCCACCCCATATCTTACTGTGCTATGCTTAGTTTCCCCCACCCCTTCTCATTCTGTACAATTCTAAGGTCCCCCCATCCTATCTCATAATGTGTAATGCGTATTTCCCACCACCCCATCTAGTACCATGCAATGCTTAGTTCCTAGGTTTAGTTTTCAGTTCAAATTCCCACTCTGTTGTGAATTCTGCATAATGGTCTTGCTTCTGTGTGGCATTTTGCATTCTGATCAAGTTTCCAAAAAAACATGGCCTGGGTAAAATGGCAGCCCTACAAATTGCCTCTAGGTGTGTGTGTGTGTGTGTGTGTGTGTGTGTGTGTGTGTGTGTGTACTATGACATAATAGTTTCCTGTCTGGGATTAGCTTGTTGCTTTCTTTCCACCGAGTCATGGGATAAGGACTAGTTCCCATGCTACCCTGAATTGGATAATAGGGGTAGTTAGAACATGAATGAGTTATTATTGATAGAACTAGTCATGTTGACATAATATTTTACAATATAAGGGGAAAAAGCTGAAATGATGTTCACATTTCTTAAGTGCATGGGAGGTGCTAGTTTGGGAGATGTGTATATTTCTTTTTTTATGTTGCATTTGTATATTTCTTTTTTATGTTGCATTTGTATGAATGGGGACAGTGTTAGAGTGAGGGTATTCTTAATAAATTTAGTATAGTACATTAAGATAGAATAATAGGCCTAAAATATAGAGTCAGGAATGTATGCATTTAGTTTCAGAGAAATACAGAATGTTTTTTTCTCAAGGGAACAATGCAATCTTGCTGACTAACGCACAAGATGTACAGAAATAAGGTTTCAGGGAGAGCTATAGAATGTTCCTTTCTTAAGGGGAAAGGTATGTGTATGTGCAGTAGAATAATAGATAATGATGCACATGCAAGACAAGGCTTGGAAACCAAGGCAACCAAGGCTAATGAGGTATGTAAAGCATTACAGGGTTTGGGTATTATTTATGAAAATACTTCAGATACAGTTAGTGAAGTCGGTTAGTTAGTTTGGACTGACGTACAGAAAAGATTATCCAGCATTTTAGAATATGAGTTAGCTTTTGGACTTGCATGTAAATGTGTCTCTACAATACAGACATTCGAGCCTGAGTACAGAAGATAGGCCGGATAAAGACTGTTTCAGTTTATATTATTCAAGAGAATCAGAATATACATGCAGAAACTTTGGGTATATTTACTAACCAGCTTTCCCACATTTCTACAGACTGTTATATTTATCAGCACTGTTAATGAAGACAGTATTCAGATATTGTGAACTTCTAACAAAGCATCATTAACCGAACTACAGTGTTTGCAGAATTCATTTTGAAAAGTACAAAACACTTGGCCCATATAGGAGACTGGCACCTGTTCAACACAAGTTTGTATAATTAACAGATAAAGACTTTCATTCCAGTGTCATTTCAGTTTTTTCCCATTAATTTCAGTATACTGCAATCTTATCAATTCTTTCAATGGCAAGCCACTAGGAATGGGGAAAAACAGTTAAAGTAAGTCCCAAAATCCCATAGCAACCTTGCATCAGCAGTCAGACTGCGTGTTCTGCAGAGCAATCTACAGAAAAACAGTTTTGTTTAAAGCAACCTTATCAGCAATCAGAATACATGTGCTTCTGTTCATTTGGAATACTTCTTCAGAACTTTAACAAAAGCAACTTTATCAATCAGTAACTTTAGCAGACATTTCATAACAGACTTTTAAGCAGCACAACAGTGTTTTTCCACACTGAAGACTGTGAACTCCATACAGAATAAGGTCACAGCCGACAGCTCTACATTTACTCCTTACAGAGCAGACCTTTTGGTAAGACAGCAGTATGTACCTCTACATACAGTAATTGTAGCTATTTGACAAATTCCATAGCACCAGCATTTACTTCAGAAAAAGCCTGAAAGAACTTCAACAAAGCAGCACTACTTCAGAAAATCTACAAACTTCATCAGTGTTTTTTCAGAACATAAGACATTATCCAGTTAACAGCTATGTACTTCACCATTACCACAAACTTTCAAGTTTCCATTGTGACATCACACAGCCAAGAAGGAAAAAAAAGTTTTAAAAAGCTCCAGATGACAGGACACATTCTTCCAGAATCATAAAGTTATGTAAGACTTTAAATGCACTTTTTAGCTGACAGCTCAGAAAAGATTAAGTACATCCGTAAAAGTCATTTGCATACTTCTTGTATAAACATGTCAAGTAATACTTCTACAGTTAAGACATTCGTGAATGTTTGGTTTAAAGTTAAAAACTGGGTAAAGCTGTCTAAAAAACTGTGTTCCAGAAATGTTCTTTTAAAGTTATAGGTTATTAGTTCAGGAATGTTAAATATTTTTAGATGCAAAAGGGTTAAATCACAGAAGCAGATTGCAACAGATTCGCAGAGTGAGTCAGCTTCTATCAGTAATGTAATTCAAAGTACAGAGTTGTCATAGTACAATTTTAAAAACAAATGTTCAGAATGTAATAAATTCTAGTTTACATGTAATTCAAAGTGCAGAATTAAGTTGCAGTATTGCACATACAGATGTCAACACAGTCAACGTACATAACATACAGGCAATGTCTTAAGTTCACATTACTGATGTTCAGAATTTAACCAGTGCAAATAGTGCACTGAGGGTGGATAAGAGGGATCAGAATCATTCTGACAAAATGTATGACATATAGATTTCAGAGCAATGGACTAAAACACACAGTTCTATAAAAAAAATATTTTCAGCCTATCTATAAAGGGTCTAGCAGTCCAGCACCAAACCAGAGCATTTATCTGTCATTGTTTAAGGTTGAATGAAATTACAATATTTCATTGTTTACACAAAAATTATGACAAGTAGACCTTTAGTAGAGGGCATGAGTCTAGTTTTATCAGGATTTGAAGGGTCAAAGATTTCAGCAGCTAACAGTTCGAAGTGTAACAGCTCCATACTAGGTATGGACATGTCATTAGAGTTTTATGTTGTTTTAGACTTCAATAAATGCTTGTGGAAAAATAAAAGTGATACAAAATGTATAGTATTGCACACAGATGACACATAAGAACTTGCATGCATTAGTTTGTGCAAATGTACAGAATTAGTAGAATTGGTTATGATAGGGCAATGCAGATTTATGGGTTAAAGATGAAATCAATTCCACTTCAGCTGACGCACTTAAAGTGCTCAGAAAGACATATTGGGTGTGGCTAGTAAAAAAAAAAAAAAGGTTAACCATATGCATGTGTGGTGTAGGTAATACCAAAAATGACAGTGAAGTTAATTTGCAGAATAAAGGGTTTACAATTAAAGATTTGGCAAATGAATGTTTTGTGTTATTGTTTTAACAGTCATTGTTAAGAGCTTTGTGTTAGTGTTCCAGTGCATAAATAATATCTTAATACAGACGATCAAAAAAGCATTCACAAATATTAAATGATGTTTTGTTAGTTTACAGAATGTAAAATTTAAAGTCAATGCTACATTGTAAAATTGACAGTATGGTCAAAAGTTCAGATCCCACGCATGGAAATAGCACATCATAAATATGTGTCATTAAAGCCACAGGTTCAACTCCTATGTTATACTTGTAAAAAGGACAGACAAGTAAAGTTCCAGAATTAGATCAGTTCAACTCTAGTAATAAATGTGTAAATTAATATTTTGTTAGTTTACAGAATGTAACATGTAAAGTTAAGCCTGCATTGTAAAAGTTACTGTACAGTCGAATTCAGATCACATGCATGAAAACAGTACATCATAAATATTATGTGCCATTAAAGCCACAGGTTCAACTCTTATGTTATAAAAAGCAGACAAATACATTTCCAGAATTAGATCAGTTCAGCTCTAGTAATAAATGTGTGCGCTATATAAAGAAACTTCATGTACTTGTATAAAGGACATACAAGTAAACTTCCATATAAAGAAACTTCACATACTTGTATAAAAACAGATAAGTAAACTTTCAGAGTCAGGTCAGATTATATCTGGTAATAAATGTGTCTTTGTAATCGTTTTACGATCGTATATATTGCATACAGAAACTGCAGTTTACCAAGCACACCAGATCAGATTACAGCCAGCTCAGCAAGCTGAATTAAAGACAGTACTGTTTGCCATAAGGCAGTATGGAAAAATGAGATACAGTTTATGCAGTTACAGTTATTGCTGTTTATCCAAGAAAATTGTAGACAGTAATGATGATAAACTCTTGCAGAATTCAGTAGTACTGAAAAGTTAAATGACGGCAGCTAAAAGAATGGCAGTGGTAAGACAGTGGGTGGAGTTTCACACACAGAGCAGTATGTCAGAATCTGAGGGTCATACGAGTAAATGTAAAAAGTTCAACTGTTCACACTAATTTTATATAGGTGCAGAAAAGCACAGGGTCAGAGTATTATCATTTCATTTGAGGTTATGACAGGAAAACTGAGGTTTCAGTTTGATTTAATAATAAAGTTACAGCCTTTCCATGTCAGTATAGTACATTATCAATTTGCTTATACACTTGTAAGAGTTTATTCGCAGAAAATGTTTATTTCATGCAGAAAAATGTAAATAAAATCAGGGCAACAAGCAGTGCTATCAGTTTATAATTGTTAAAGCTGCAAATGTTATTTTAATGACCTGATACTAAATACAGTCAAGAACTTTAGTCACCTAGCCTTGTGCAAGAGATGAAAAAGAGAGGTTTAAAAGGCTTAACTATAAAAAGGACACTTGGACATTAAAGCAGGCCTTCCAATACCTCATCAGAAAACTGGGAAAATGCTGAGTAAAGTTTGGCAAGAGTTTTTGTGCAGAAGTTTACTATGTGTTTCAGTTATTTATTCAGTGTTTGTTTAAATAAAAATGTATGAGTTAAAGCAAGTTTGTAAATGTACTCATGTTTTCAGACAATTATTTAAGGGTCCTAATGTTCAGTTTGTTTTTGTCTATGTTCAAACAATACTGACAAAAAGTTATTAATAGTTTAGCCTCCAGAATATAATATTAACAGATTTCAGTTTATTTTTTATCTGTGTTCAAGTAACACTGGCTAAAAAAGGTATTTGGTATGTAAATGCCATGTTTTCAGGCAGTTGGAGAACAGCACTAGTTTTCAGTTTATCTATGTTCAGACAATGCTGACAGGAAAATGTACTAATAGTTTAGTTTCCAGAATATAGCATTGGAAGTTTAAAAAGGTAAATATCATTATTACACATTTAAACATTTTTTTAAATCACATGACTATGTAATTAGTGTTGTAACCCTTTAAGTTTCAGGTACATAAAGTCTTCTCGACTGTTCAAATCAGGGGGGTAGCAAGCGTTAAGTCTAACCTGCCAGCTATATTCCAACCATCCCAAGTCATCTTCTGGATTTAATACATTTTCAACATTCTTTAAGGCATCCACTTCAAGGAATTTGAAATTAACTTTACATGACTCATGTTTATAGTGCTTCGCCAGGGTATTTCTTTCATCCCTAATAGAAACTGCATGTTTGTGTTCGTAGATTCTTTTGTGCAATTCTCTTGTAGTTCTCCCTACATAAAAAGATCTACATTCTAAACAAAAAGTGACATAAATCACATACATAGATTTGCATGTAAAAACCCCATTGATAGTTATTTTAGCATTATTTAAAGTGCATTCTGTTTTTTTCTGTGAATAAATAATTGCACATATTGCAATTATAGCATCTAACCATTCCATTATCATTTGACCTTACTTCTGGTGTATTCAACTTACTTTGAAAAAAGTTTTTAAAATTGTTCCCTCTTTTCTGAGTAAAGAGAGGCTTATCCCCTATTGTTTCTAATAACTCAGTTTGACTCCCAAATAATTTCCAATTTTTTATTATATCCTTCATTCTTCCGGAGTCTAAACTGTTGACAGTAAGCATTCTAATACTATTTTCACTGTTATAAACTCTGTTTTCTTCTACTTCTTGTGCCTCTCTTAGTTATAACATCAGGTTTTATATCTGCAACTAATGTTTTTGGGTAACCTCTCTGATAAAGTTTTAAAGAAAGTGTTTAAATGTGCATTATTGAATGTTAACTTCCAGTCTGAAGTCTTACTTCAGACAAAAACGCTTACTGGAGTTATTTGTCTTGGATTTTATTAAAGCAACTTGACTTTTCCTTTGGTTTCGATATTGGATTTGGATTTTAGTCTAAACCAGCTTTTAGCTTATTGTCTTGCAAGAAAAATAGCATTATTACCAAATCTAGATGACAATTTACAAGACACAAATTAATACAGTATATGGTAATTATGCTTCAAGACCAGTTATAAAGTTATCCCTTTAGTGCAGATTTCAGTTTATCTTCAGAAAGTAGCCATCATGTTTGATAAGCCATACCATAAAAAAGAGAAGGACTAAACAGTACAATGTTTGAAGATTAAATCGATGGAAAACAGGAAAAGGTTTCTTTTGCTATAAGACAGACATCAGGGTACAATAAGGCACCAGTGCAAAAGGTAAAAAACATAGGCAATAGACAGTGTAATTTTACCACTACAGCAGACAGAGATAGGGAAGAAATATAGGCAGGTTAGCAGTTTGTATTCTGTCTAACTTAATTGAAGACTAAGAGAGAACAGGGTAAGGATGTGTATGGCATTTTCTCCATGCTGTTTCTGGAACAGCAGGGTTAAAATAATTACTTGGCCTAATCGGCTTTAGAAGCCACAGAATTAAGAGACGGTGATTTTCAGAATAACGTGCAGGTTTTGGATATATCACATAAACATCGGAACTTAGACTGTAAAAACTGTGGATCTAGGTAATATGGTAATTAAATCATAAAGTTAACAGACTTCAAACAGAAGTGACACCTAGTGGTCAAAATTAAAATTACAAGTTTATTCACCAGATAAGGAAAAACAATTGCCCAGTTATTAAATCATAAAGTTGAGACTTCAAACAAGGCCATAAATACTCAAGTGACACTTATTGGTCAGAACTGAATTTGCAAGTTTATTACACATCTGCAGATTATTAGTAACGTGGCGTAAAGCCTGTATATTCAAACCAGATTACAGTAGTAAGCAATACAGACATAAAGTAACAACAAAAGGAGGTTCCTGTAAACTTTCGTCAGTAAATTCACTATAGTACATTAAGGTAGGCTGGCAGAGTAATCGGACTGAAAATATAGAGTCAGACGTATTCATTCAGTTTGAGAAATACAGAATGTTCCTTTCTCAAGGGAAATATACTATCTTGCTGGTTAAGCATGACATGTACAGAAACAGGGTTCAGGGAAAACTACAAAATATTTCTTTCATCTTTATCAGTGAAAAGATTTCATCAGATAAAGACAAAAGCATTCAGTCACTTTCTTAATTGTTTTATTCAATAAAAAGTTAATCGGGATATGTGTAAGTTGATGTCTTTTCTGTCATTATTTGCTTTTGTGTGTTTTTTGTTTTAGTGTTAAAGTGTGCCTGGTATATAAAGTAAAACCAGGAGCAAATAGGTAACATAGGTAGTATGAGTCTAAATGTATCTGTTCTAAAATGTATTCCCAAAACGTTTCCTGTTGTGGTTGCATTTTATTGATGGGCTCTTCTGCCTCATTGTTCATAGATTGTAGGCAGAGATTTCAAGCCTGAAGCATTGGTTCTGTTATACAGAAACTGGACACAGTAATTCATTAAGATGTTCTTTCTCCATGAGAAGTTGGCATCTGTTGGACATATATATATTTTTTAAAATGTCAGGTGTAATTTATAAAACATGACGTGTACAGCAGTGAAAAGTTAATCGTATGCTTTTTACGCTCTGTGTTAAAGATTGTGAAGTGGGCAGCATGTCCTTTTCAGAGAATGCTGGAATCCCCCATAAATGTTTTATGGAGAAGGCTGACCAATTAAGGGATTGCTGTTTTAAAGCAGAAGACATGTCAGGTTTCTTGTTGGTTATTATAATACTGAGGCCATTGACTAACATTGTATCACTGGTACAGTAAAACTCCTGATCTATAATTCATAAGAACCTGAAAAGTGCATGACAGTCTGTGCTACACAGTCTAAATTTGTCATAAAGCTCACTCATAGCACTTACTGCCTGTGATATGCATGCATCAGTAACGTTCTATGTTACAGCTGTGGAATCGTCTGTCACACACTCTGAGCGGCTTCATTATTTAGACCACAAGCTGACTCCCAGGATTGAATTAGTAGATGTATGCCCCTGTCTTCTTGTTATGCACACATTGCTCATTGCCAGTTGCCAGTATTCCAGCCCTTTCCATTGTATAGTTATTAATGTAGTTTTGCCTTGGGTTGCTCTGCAACTACTCGCCCCTTTTAATAATACAATCCCCATTGTACTGGGACTTTGAACATTTCTTATAAAATATCTTTCATGCTGAATTTCCTCTGTTTCTTCCCATTCTTTATAATTACAATTAGTAAACTGTGTGTCTTACAGTGACTCATCTCCCATTCCTTTGGTCTCATTCAGTGGTACATTTAGTGTCTCATTTTAGGAAAACCCTCTCCATCAACACCATTGTTGAAGTTAGTCATAATGCTTGTATCTAAGCTCATGAACCAAACTAAATTGTACTGTTTGTTGTTCAGGTATCTCTTCATTCTCTTGTAATCTTATAATGCTTTCAGTGCTACAGTGAATTTTCTAGTTTACCAGGTTGCAATGTGGTGTACCATAGCAATTCATGAGTATGCTGTATATGCCAATCATTTTAATGTCATGTAATTTTCATGGGACAGCATGATGTATTTACAGTATAAAAGCTAATCACACATCTGCAGATCTGGCAGAGGAAAGACGAGTAATAAAAATTTCCTGAGGTACAAAAAAAAAAAAAAAAAAAAATAACACCATTAATAAAGGTAGGGCACTTTTGTCACTCAATATCAGAACAACTTACAGTTTAATCGAAGCCTTACATTTATATTAATAACATGTAATGTGATAAAAATAGGCAGGAAGAACTTATCATTTAAAGTGCCATCTTCTAACAAGTAATCAACTTCATTGCCAAAGGGAGTATCATAAAACAAATCTGACATAATTAAAACAACATCTTAAAATTAACGTATTAATATTCCGATATCTGGTCAGATGTCTTAAAATCGAATAAACTGGTATCCACTGAGAAACTTTATTCCTACAGTTATTCTAAAGATCTTGGTCACAATAAATAATAATGTTATAGTGGTAAAGTCCAGGATGCTAATCCTCTTGCAGTTTTATTTATTACTGTAATTTCTTCACCTCCATTTTTATTTGTTTGCTATGCCTGTCATGTTGGCCTGTTTGTGTTTTATTAACTTGCTTATTGCACCTAGCAGGGTCATTGGAAGTGTTGTAGTGGTAAATGTCCTTTCCCCAGCTGTACTGCTTGCAAGGAGCTAGGATGCCACTGTTGTGTCTGTGTCCATGTGAGGGGCCCACAACACATATGGGGCCACATGCTAGTGCTGTCCTCCCAAGTATTATTGTGCACATTTGGCCGTGACTCTATGCCTATCAGCCTTTCTTCTTCTGTCCTTCCCCTGCCTCTCTCTCTCTGTTCCTGTTTTAAAATAAATCTGGTGGAAAGCATAGCGCAAGTATCATTAGCATTCACTATGCCATTTTAACAGAACAAGAAGTAAATCCTGTATATTTTTGTGCCATGTAGAATCTGCAGAATGGGAATTTACTGTCATCCTGTTGTCACTAGTTTGTTTTAATACTTTAGTGCTCCTAATGGTTTTCCACTTTGTTGTTCCATAAGAAGTAGTTCATGAATCCCACTTTACTAGTACTATATACAATAGTTCCTGTAAAACAAGTGTTTTAAGTATTATGAAATGCAGGTTGTGACAGTAAGCAATGTAGAATATTGGTGGAAAGAAAGTTGTGAGATGTGATTTATCTAGGTAAAAATAATAACCTTTAAACATTTGATTCTCACAAAATTGGTAAATGCTTTCTAGGTCTGCAACAAGGAGTTACTGCAAGTCGGTCAAGAGAAAAACAATCTTTGCTTTGTCGTCTGGGCATGGAAAATGTGGGGTCTCGGTAATCCGTGTGAGTGGGCCTGATAGTAGGACAGTCTTGTGCAGCCTTACAAGACTGAAACAGCTTCCCCGTGCGAGATCTGCTGTACTCCAGAAAATCTTCCATCCCAGCTCTGGTGAAATGCTGGACAGAGGACTAATTTTGTGGTTTCCAGGTAAGTGCTAATTTGCTGTCCAGAATAATTTTAATATGAATACCACTTTAGTTTTTTCTTATGTAGTTTTTACTTCTGAATGTTATTTAATGAGGCAGAATTGTTTTTTGTAAGATGTGTAACGGAAGTGTTCATAATTTCATTCTATTTTCAGTGTGCTATAGAAAAAGATCCATACTTTAAAATGTTAGTCACTGTCAGAAATACTCCAGTAATGCTGTCTGATCTCGCAGTCCTTGTACCTTTGTGCCTTTCAAATGCTGTCATTTACCACCATTATGTTTAGCTCAGTCATTATTTTTTTTTGTTTGTTTTGTTTTTTCTGCATGGTGGGGACATTCTGATTCATTTTTGGATGTGGCAATGGCATAGTACTGGGGAAATGTATTCCCTGAAGTTTGCATATAGTTGCTTATTTTCTTATTTATTGTTGGGCTTTGCAGAGAATAGCCTTCCTGCACCAAAATTCGTAGGTAGTGTTTTTTTTCCTTTTCATTGCATGGTTATTTGAGACTTTATATGGTTTAGGCTTGTACTACTGTACGCATATAAAACGTGTTTCTGTTTTCTTCTGGAGGTCATAGCTGTCTATTAAAGTTACTGCTTACAGCTGTTGTTTAGAATCTTCAAAATAAATTAGCCTTTTATGTACTAGTGAGTTTACAGATTGGCATATTGGGCTTCTTATCTGAAAATGGGTAAGTTTCTTACAGGGTGTTCTTTCTTTTCCTTCCTGCTTTGACTTCTAGAAATGCACAGTCTGAATAAATTATCTGGAATTTGGCATTGCTGACAGGTGTACATCAGTCAATTATTTCCTTTGTATAGGGTTACAATAGCAAATATGCTGATAAGCAAAACGTGAGCCATATTCAAAATACCTGGAAGATCAAAGTGAATATATCGTCATTATGAAATCTGTGTATGGTTGTAGATGCACATGGATATTTCCTAGCATATCAGATGTGCACCTGTGCATAGGTAGTGTGATATACTTTTACATATCATCTCAAGACACTTTTGTATTTACTGAAGAGAGACTGGGATGGAACAGTCCCTTAGAACAAATTTAAGTCATTGGTCATTTTCCCTTCCTTTACTTAAGTACTGCTTGCATTAACATTTCTTCAGAGTTGCTGTAACTTAAGCATGATGGTAAGAAGTACAGACTGTCATTTCTAGGTCTGGTGAGACAGGACAAGTCATCTGGGGCACTAAAATGACAAGATGTTCATAAGGGTGCAGAGTGTGCATCATTAGTGACCTGATGTGGTAATTTTCAGCAGCCTTAAACTTCTTTCCTTGGGTATAATTGTTTATGATACTAGATAGACGTCAGTGATATTAACAAATGGTATTTTAATTCATTTTATTTTCTCTATACTAAATGTAAAATTTTCTGTATTTTGTTACACAGCAGTATAACTAAAATACTATGTTCTTAAATCTGAGGTGATAATTCTCTTTAATGAGCTCCTCGGATCTGACTGATCAGTATCCATGTAGGTTAAGCACAAGTGATTTTCAGCATATTCAAATCAGGCACACATCTTAGAGAAATAAAGATATGTAGCTAATTTGAAGTGCAGACCCATTCAGGAGTGTGATTATAGGGAAGGAGGGGGTTTGCTCCGGCCTATCTCTGATGCACAAATGTCAACAGTGACATCAGCATCAGATTGAATGTCCTTTTGTTTAGCCAAAACAGCAAGAGATGTGCAGTGTAACACCTGAGAAGTTTAAAACTGGCATAGATGTCATGATTATGCTCTCGTCTAACAGCTGCAGAGAACAAACGTAATGTCCCGAGTCCTAGAATGTACCATGTTGCAGTCCTGAACATGGTATGTAACTTTTGTATTTTAATTTTTTTCTAACTGCCCTTTGCTTTCTTACCTGCCAGCAGTTAGCCTTCTTTCAGGGGGTCTTGATCATGTTCTTTTTCTTGACAGTGCAGTAGCCATGTGCAGACCATCAGTCGTCCCTAAATCCATTTGCTCATCAACTGACTAGCTTGCCCTCTACGTTACAATTTATGTACTGTTTGAGTCACTTTGGTTATAATTTCTGTTAAAGACACATCAGCAGTATCGCTGGTAAGTTCCTCAGTGTGTATTAAAAGTCACCATACCATGCCTTTTGAGCCTGATAGTTTGTGCCTCTAAATGCTACTTCAGACAAGTGGCAAATTTTTTTTTCTGAACCTGTGCAGTATCCTTCTTACTTTATCTGAGGGTAATGTTCTCAAAGAAGTGACATTCCACTTCACACATTCAGCGGTCATATAGGTTTCCTGAAGAAGAGTTATCAGAAACATCAACAAGACTGTTTTGTAGAGGACCAAAGTCTCCCTGTAACCCCAGTGGAAGAACTGTGTCCTATACTCCCTCACTACATACACAACACACGTATACAAAGGGCACCTCATTTGATAACTACAGACCTGTAGCTGTACTATCCCTATATGTAAACACTAGACAAATGCATATACAAACAACCTATGGATTATTTAATGGCAAATGTCCTACTTTCTCCAACCCAGCATGGCTTTCACCCAAGTCATACAACAAAAACTGTTCTCATCTTTGTCCTTAAACGATATCATGATCTGAATCCTCTTCACTATTTCTAGATTTATCCAAAGATTTTGACATAGTCTTTCAACAAACTGTGCTTACTATATCTTCTCTGAATATCATTAAAACACTGTTCTGTGGATAGTTACTTACAAAAAGAACCTTAGTAGTTCAGTGGACACACACTATTTCTTGCCTATAACTATAGGTGTTCCTCAAGGGTCAGCCCTATGAGCACTGCTGTTCAACAGCGGGAGTGTAACAATACAAGTTCTTACAAGACCTCCTATTGAACGGCAGTCTGTGCCACTGCATTCACTGTTAAAACGTACAATCCCGACTTTATTGTCCCTTTTACTGCTCTTCTCATTCTCCTAACATTTCCAGACTAAACACAAACAGGATAGCGAACAGCGACTTGTACTCCTGATACTTAATCTTTTAAAATAACCACTTGTATGCTGTTAAAGGTCCCCCTACAGAATAGAGTTCTCAGAAAGTTGAACTTCATGTGGTCTAGACCATATGATCAGATTTCCAGAACATCGAAACTTTTGTATGGTAATTGTGGTGCGGTGGAAATTGGGGAATTTACCCTTTTCCCCACTGTAGTGCAGTCTTGGGGTTGGTATGTGTAATATGCAGGGGTGTCGAGAATGCAAAGGGGGACTTGACCCTCTCCAAAAATGTAGATTTTTGTTGTTTAGTCTTGTTCAACATTTTGGAAAGTTGATTATATGATTTCTACCATATGACGTTCGACTTTCTGAAACTTCAGTCTTGTGACATAGATCCACTGTTGCAGATATATAACAGTTGTGAAATTAAGAATATTTTCATTTATACACAAGCCTGTTTTTATTTTATCTTATTTAATTATATGTCTTGAATGTCCTAGTTTCTACAATAAATTTCTGAAGCTTTTATCCCTGGGACACTGCTGAATGGGGCTGGTCTTTTTGGCATAGACAGCCAATCATGGTTAACAAAGTGTGTGTGTGTTTGAGAGAGGTTGTGTGTGTGTATGTATGTATATATATATATATATATATATATATATATATATATATATATATATATATATATACATACAGACACATATATATATATATATATATATATATATATATATATATATATATATACATACATACATATACACGCACACACTTTTATGTTTATGAATGCGCATGTGGTGTGTGTGTGTGTGTGTGTATGAATTATGCATATGATATAATTTAGAGGATTGTCATCAGGTCTCCATTCGTAACTTGATTATTGTGTGTTTGAGACGTGGATGCCAAGAGTCACTTCATGAGTGAAGGCGAATCTTGGCGTCTGTGCCAACAACACATAGTATTCAGTTATGATTGGAGATCCGATCATAATTATTAGTGCATGGAGATTTACCTGCTCAGTGTTCTACTAGTTGTTAAAAAAATAAAAAAAACATAAAGTGTTGTACTGGCTTTGAAAGCTAGTACAGTAGTTTGGAAGTGCTGTCAAACAGACAGCAGGAGACCTCCTTATGTTATTTCCTGTAGAAAGTAAGCAGTTGGTTTTAATTTTAGTGTCTAGTTCTGTAGACAGTAGTCAGAAACAGAGTTGAAATGAAGCTGTTTTGCTGCTGCTGTTTACTGGCCCGCACAATTCATTTTTAGTACCTGGCACACAAGTGATCTTAACTGTGCATAGGGGGTGCTTAATAGTTACGTACCCTTCTAAGCATTGTCAAAGTTGTGTCTCGTGCTAGAGTAGCACTGAACTAAGGTGTCACTTAAGTGATATTGGTACATAATCATGATTCTCAATGCATTGCATATTTATTGACCCAAACATGAGCAGAGAGAAACCACTGCTTTGTACCTGTCACTGTTTCCACTTCACCAAATTTGCACATTCTGTCCGTCTGCAAACTGACTGAAATTGTGCTACTTAGTAAGGAGAACTTGTCACATGCAGCGTTCGACAATAGTAACATTTAGGAGCTTGAGTCTGATGAGTTTGCATTTGCTCTGTAGGTCCATAATTGACTGTCTGCCGCCAGATGAAGCAAACTTGGCTGATAGGTTTCTTTAGTGGGAATCAGATGGCCACAAGAGCAGTTGTTTCTGACCTTCTCAGGGTATATAATTTGTCAAGAAACAGAAAAATGTTGCCATCTATGTAGCAGTCAAAAAGTGAGTGAAATTTTACTTAACTCTTTTTTGAAGCAGTAAGGTTGAACTGACGGACAAGATTGGCAAAACATAGCAGACTGGCCAGTCAAAGTAAGCAGAAAAATACAAGGGGGGGTAATGTGATGCTGTTCTCTTGTGTCTCACTATCTACATAAAACAACGCTCATCACTGTCTGTATTCAAGGGCAACTTGAATCTGCGGATGAGAAACAGAAAATATACCCCAGGACTGCCCCTGTACTACTAATGGACAGCGGCAGCTCCTAAATACTTTATCCCATGCATGGATCACCTCAAATTATACATGATATGATCCCAGTTAATCTCATTAGGGACAATATATAATTATCATCCATAGGATGGGTAAGCCAATCTGTAAGCAATTGAGAGGTTATTTCAAGCAGAAAAACAAAGAAATTCACTAGGCTTAAAATGATCCATAAGGGCAGCTAACCTAGTACTTGCCTATGAACCTATATGTGGCTTGCCAGGTAATGACTCTAACTTGGGATGGCTGACTATAAAACTATCTGACACTTGCCTCCAGCAGTGTTTTACAACACGTGAACGGTTCCTGCAGTAATCACCATTATGATCAACATCATAAGGTTTTTTGCAGCTTGGGAAACTGTCATGAATTTGACATCTGTTTTTTTTTTATTTTGCTCGCACTATGCTAATTCAGGCCTTGATAACATCTTATTTTGATTCCTGTAACATGCTTTGGTCCATGATTAGTGGAGGTAAACTTAACAGACTACAGCTTGTATGGCTCACATTACTACATCATTGTAAGATCTGTACTAGTTAATATTTGGGGGGAGGACACAATTCAATATATGTTTCTATTTTTAAGATCCTGTCATAGGCAGAGAAAGTCAACTAAATTGCTTTTAAAAAAAAAAAAACTAATATTCTGCTCCACAGAGCAGGTTACATGGATGGTGCTATGGTGCATATTCCAATAAGAAGACCATCTGCACAGTGACCGGACTTCTTTCCATTGGTATATGCTCGATTTACAGTGGGCATGCTGAATGGGTTGTTCAGTCAGTGGGCATATTTTTTTGAATAGCAGTGAGCCTTATTGTGTAATCTTGTATATTCAGTAATATAAAATATAAATTCTTTGTAGGAAATGACTTCATGCTTACATCTATGCATTCATAGTAAGTAAGTATTCATACATCCATTTTATGTTAACTCACTTTATCTTTTACCAGGTTATGGGGATACTGGAAGTTATTCTGCCAATCATTTAGAATGCCATTGGTATAGAAACCCATTCTGGACATGCCACTAGACTGGTACATAATACATATTCCCACTTACTAAAACAGGATGACCTGGAAAAAATTTGCATGCATGCAGGGAGGACATGCCCAGTCTACCAAGAAGTCTCCCCAGCCAAGACTAAAACCATTGCCTTGTATTTGATTTGTATTAAATATTTTTATTAATAATAATGTAACTGCGGTAGTGGTGCTGCGGTAGCGTTGTCGCCTTACAGTAAGACGTTGTCCTGTTCGATTCTCAGCTAAAGCGTCTTCTGTGTGGAGACATGCGTGAATGGGCGTACCTTCGTCAGTTTATTCATAGACAACTTATTAAACTACCACAATGAAAATACATCACAATTTTAAGCTTATGCACTCATGTTAACCTAGAAATTGTAATTTAAACATCAGTGAGAAGCTAAAAGGTAATACAAATCACTAAATTCCAGTGCTTAGTAATGGGATTTCTGGCTGCTAAGAACATAACATAGAAGGTTGGAATTTGGGTCTTAAATTCCCTCAGTGAAACCTTATAAAGTTAAATATTCCATGTAAACAAGTAAAGATGGGTAAGGTATTCTAACTTTTGTCAAAGTAGTCTGACCAAAACTTTTGAATAAGTAGGCATCTCCAGATTACACATTTCCAGGAGGCTTCATAATGTTCTTACTTTCATCTCCAACATAAGGGTGAAGCTGTCTGAAACCATCTATATAAAACGTCAGGGGGTCAGGAAGAGCCTATGAAGGCACCTCCATGCAAACTATCTTCATTTTGGGGAGGAAGTGAGTGTAAAAGGAGAACTGGTTGTCAGTAATATCTTTGACAGTCTTGTGTCTAAAAAGGAGCTTAAAGACTGATGTAGGGTTGTAGTAGGCTTCTGTCAGGAAACCAGTGAGGTTAAAAACATTTAACCTGACCAGTTTACTTGATGCAAATATTGCTTCAACCAGTTGACATAAAGGGGAGTTAGTAAAGGTTTTGATCCTAATTAGTGGGCGAATATCTCAAAGTATGGAACTTAACTAGTAATGGTGTATGAGATGCTTCTCCAGAATAGTGCACTCTAATGAAAGCTCTGTAAAAGTTACTAGGTTAGAATTTGAGTAAAGCTGCCTAGTAAAAATAAGTTTTTAGGCCATCAAAGTTTCCATGGAAAGCTTTGTCAGACAGTCCTAAGCAATAGTCTTGTACCAAAAAGTAAGCACAGAGAAACTAGAGTATATGAAGGGTCTACAGTATGAAGCACAGTTCGCAAGGTTTAGTAGCAAATGCAGTGAGGTGCCTGTTATTGTAGCATTAACACGAAAAACAGAAGCTGTAGCAACCATAGATTAAAAGATAACCTATGGTGTGAATGTCCCATTGAAAATGCTGGGACTCACTAGGGTGCAGAAATGTCCTCTTCCATATTTTCTATCCATATTGGAGGTGTCCAGGGTTGATAGAGTGCTCCTTATAATGCGAGAATTGAGTCCTGCAATACTTTCACCATGTTTGGCAATTGTACGCCTCCCATAGATTTAGAGGAATAATAAAGATTTAGAGAACTTCTTGGAGAAGATGGAGCTCAGCAGAATTTTAATATCTTCCTACCCCAACTCCCAAAAGCGAGACAGGGATTCACACTGGTAAGACCTGAAAAATTAAAAAGAACCTTAGTGTACGTACAAGACCACTTCAATTTATTTCATTTTCAGTTCCATAAGCAAGTTCCATGGGTCCGAGTCCTGGATGGAACCCTCTAATATCTGCTTAGTAGACTGCATATTTAAATCTGTTGTCCCTTTGGGATTGGTGGTGAAATTGAGTTTGAAGTCATGCCTTTCCAAAACTGTTGATGGAAGTGTGTTATTTTGCAAGGTTAATGTAGATTTAGTAGTATTCACTTCATAGCCAGATATGTGATAACATTTTGATATTTCCCGTATGAACAGGAGGGTACTGGGGGGCATTGTAGAGAAAGACACGAAGACCATCTGCATAAAGGGCAACTCCACTATTAGCTGAGGTATTAGAAGGTCCAGATTTCAGCAGGGTCAAGGTCTGTCCCAATACTATTGCAAATGGCTTGACTGCAAAAATAAGAGACATTGGACACCCTTTTTGTACTCCTTTGATTTTAGCTATAGAATGAGAAAGGTAAGGTCCAAACCTGACTGTAGCACATGATCCTTGATATAAGGCTACGAGGGTCTCTATGAAAAGACGTGGGAAGTTATAGGCTGCTAGGACCCATGTTAAATAACTCCTTTTAATATTATCAAAGGCCTTCTTTGTATCTACTGAGAGCAGTGTAAGTGGGGGACTAGTAAGGTGGCCTTTTTTAAACCACTGAGTGTCTCATAATGTATGGTGTCAGAAAAATCTACCTTTAACAAACCATACCTGATCGTAATGAATCAGAATGGGTATAAGAGAGGTCAGACGTGCAGCCCAGATTGGCATATATGTATTTTATTATCCACATTAAGAAGAGATATAGGGTGGTAGCTAGGGGGAGAGATTGTTTTTTGTGTTGCTTCAAGGCTGGAAGAATCAGAGTGCTTCCATGAAGGTGGTATATCATTCTCAGTAGAGTCAGATGGACAGGCTTTCCAGAGTATATGGCTGGTGGCGAAAGGGATTTATACAGTTCAGTTGGAAGGCCATCTGCTCCTTATTTGTGTTCATTTTCTTAATAGCTATCTCTGCATTTTTTGAATGGAGATGAGGGACTCTGAGGCTTGCACTTTGTTACATTAAAGTAGGAATATGTCTGTAGCTGGTGATGAATGCACTCCTGACATAGTCTGTGCATAAATTTCATTATAAAGGCTCTGAGGATAATGTTTAAAATGATCAGTTATCTGTATAGTGGTAAATATTTGTGTGTTGTCTGCAGATCACAAACTGATCAAAGGAGAAGATAATTTGGCCTTCCTCTTTGCTTTCCTTGCAACTCTTAATGCAACAGTTGGGGAAACCATAATTGCTGGTGTAATTTATCTAACACTATTTCTGTGTTTTGCTGTTCAAGATGTTTTTGTATTTGCTGTTTAATACTTAATATAGAAGATGGTCAAAGCTGGGCTTTTGGGATTAGTGTCTAGAAATCTCCTGTCTCTAACAGGGGTATAGTGAATTTAATTCAGTGTTCCATTTCTTCTATAGCCCAGCTGTCCAAAATCATAATCTGGCATGGAGGTATAATTCATAGGATTCCCATAATATTTATATAATTCCCATAAAGAGGAATAGCCTTCAGGTGAACGTATGTCAAAAAATCCTGGGTGGGAGGTTGGCATAATGGTTAAGGTGTTACCTTATAGACACAAGGTGCAGGGTTTGATTCTCACATGGGGTAATTGGCTAGGCTTAAAATGGCCCACAAGGGCTGGTAGCCTAGTACTAACCTATGAACCCTATGAAGGAAACTAGGTGTTGAGCAAATTCTGGCCTCCTGGTATAGTAAGGATAAACTCACCAGAATTTTGGTGGAAAAGGGTCTGGCTCTGTAAGGTAACATTCTGTAGCACTATTGTCAGAATATGGACAAGGAATGATCTGGTACATGGGCTGATAAGCTAAGAGGTCATCCTCTGTATAAACTTTGTCTCTCCAGTAAAAGTGTTAAATCTTAGCGGTTAGTAAATAAACCACCTGTAGGTGGGTTGTGAAACTGTTCTCAAGTCTAGCAAAGTCATATCTATTAACCTAGACTGTAAACATCTAGGCACAGGCAAAATATGAAAAGGCCGAATTATCCATTGTGTCTTATAATTACGGAATACAATTCAAGTCACTTAAGAAAATCCAAAGTCCTTTTGTACTATTTTTTACATATTGTAAATGCTGAGCAAGCATCCTAATAGTCATTTTGGGATGAAAGTAGAGTGAAATTATTATAAACACCACATTTCTTTAATTTAAATGCGATTCCTGCAGCCTTTCCCTTTGGAACAGAAAATCTAATCGAAGTATAGCACTGGAATTCTTTGTTAATAATCTAGCCACCTCTTTGCATTTACCTGAACTGTGTGAAGAAGAAATAGCTAAATCATAGCCCCATGAACTCAGGTAAGGGAACCTTTTGGATTGTTAGAACATCAGGAGAATGACACCTTATCCATATGCGCAGTCGGGCTCATATGACAGAGAATTTATGTTATTTATGTTGATTTTCAGTAATTCATGAAAGCAAAATTCAAATGAATATACAAACATTCCTGTCAGCTTGCCCAGACCACCATTGCATCACACAAATACTAAATTAGATGTACTGTGATTTCTAAAAGACAGTTGGCAGACTTCCCCAGGTGTGCAGAGATTAACATAGTTTTAATTATTCCTGTAGTAGATAGAAAAGAGAAGTAAGTCATAAAAGTAAGTCACAATTTTTCTAACTCCTAGATGAGTTATAGCTAAAACTTTCATGTATAATATAACTGAGCTGACCGTGGTAGGGCTAGTCACCTGGCAGTGTAAACCTTGGCTGTAGATGGTTGTCACTTTTGAAGTGACACCCCAACCCCAGGTGCAAAACTGGGATGTTATGTAGTCCAATCTTGCCTACATTCTTACCCGTGGGTTCGGAGCCGAACCTCGGCTCCGACTCGGCCATACTCTAGCTCGAAATCTTTCAATTGGCTGGGCTAAGAAGTATCCCATGCTGCACTGCTCCCTATCCCCAGATCTTGTTTGCCGCTCGTAAAGCCCAGACGTGGTCTCGCTCTTGGCTGTGGCTAAGTATAACTTTTCGTCTTCTTTGACCAAATTTGTTGCTCCAAAAGCTATTTTCATAGCTAGGTGTGTGTGGGTTTTTGGTTTGTGGAAGCTTTTTTGTTTGGCCTTTCATGGTCTTTGTCTTGGTATCCCGTTAGCTATTTCCCATTGGGCTAGGCCCGTTTCAGTTAGAGGACCTAGTCCTCCTTTTGTTACCTGTTTCCCTTCTGTGTTCGTTGTTTTTAGGTACCCTATCCCTCCGGGCTAGGGCCGTTTAAGTTAGAGGACCTAGTCCTTCCCTTGTTTCTTGTCTGGGCCGTTTGAGTTAGACGTCCTTGTGTGGTGTCTGTAGTTTAGAGTCTAGTTCCCGCGCTTTGTTGCTGGTGTCGGGTTTGGCTGTTATGTTGTGTCTAGTGTCCTGACGATCATGTCCAAGGGTACAAAAGAACATAAGCCTTCTGGCTTCAAGAAATGTAGTAAATGTGGGTATAAGATGTAGATTACTAATGGGCACTCTGTGTGCGTTTATTGTTTGGGGGCTATCCACCTTCAGGAATCTTGTGCGTTCTGTCATGCATTCAGCCCTCGTGTTCTTCAAGAAAGGAAGAACAAACTAATTCTGAAGGGATTACTGAAACCCTTCTTCGAGGAAGATTTGGAGAGGTCTTCTAGTGCTAAGTCCTGTCCCTCTAAAAGAGACAAAACCTCCAAAGCAAAAAAAATTATCTCCGGCTCTGTCAGTCTTATCCGAGCCTCCGGAGAAAGTTACTAAGTCTACTGTGGCATCCTCGGCTCTGCTGTCTTCGGTGCCAAAGGAAATTTGTGAATCGATAGAACCTACATCAGCTCCCAACCTCTTGGAGCCAGTGACGGAGATACTAGTCCAGAGCCGGTCTCCAGTTTTTAGACCTGTTTCTCCTCCTCGCAGGTCTCCTTCTGAGAGGAGGTCTAGATCTCCTACCTTGTCCTCTAGGTCCTCCAGGACTCTCTCTCATGTGGATGTGGATATAGTGGTGCAGAGACTGCTCCAATCACTGGTGCTGGCTAACTTGCTTTCGGCTCCAGCCCAGTCGGCTCCGGAGCCCGTCACCCATCCATCGTCAATAGATCCTCCGAGCAAATCTCAGCCTTCGGAGCCAGAGTTTTCAGCGCCGTCTGATGCTTCTAGGTTGGCTCCGATAGCCCATTCTGGCTTCTCTGCTCCGATCTCAGCTCCAACCCCGTCGGCTCCGTCCATGGGGTCCAGGACTCATGGCTCCTTAGTCAGACCCGAGGGGGGAGCCTCGGGACGCTATTCGGCTCCTAGACTCCCTCTTGGTGCTTCGGCTCGGGTGAACCTGATCCTTGCTTCTGACCTTGTCCCTTCTGCTCCGAGGTCTTCAATGGTTGGTCAATCTTCGGAGCTGGGGGACTAGCTTTCGAGGTCATGCAGAGCGTTCTGGCCAGGTCCTCAGTTGCATCATACAGCACTGACACTCTACACCCTCCAGCTCCGGTATCAGTCTCTGATCGCCCCCTATCCTTGAACAGCAGAGACCCAAGGCCTCAGGAGACCTCCATGCGTGGTCTCCAATTTTCTGAGGGCCCCCCAGAGTTTTTGCCTGAGGAGCCACCCAGAAAAAGAAGGTGCAAGAGGAAGCACATTGACTCCAATGAAGAGTCTCGCATGTTGGACACTGACCTCGAGGAATCAGAGGGGTCCCCCAAGTCGCCCTCTGAGGATATCTCTTTCTCTGATATCCTAGAGATCTTGAAGCAGAGAGGCGACTGGCCCTCCAAATCCCCCCTCTGAGGAGGAGTTGGTGTTCCTGAAGGCCTTTGGGGCTCAACCCCCCACCTCCTGGTTTTCTCCCCCCTTCGACGAACTCCTGGATATGGTTTGTCGAAGGGTGTGGGAAACCCCTGACACTGTGGAACCAGTCCCCAGGAGACCCAACAAATTTCTGTCCGCCCCCTCTGACAAAGACTTTCTCATGAAGGGCGTTCCAGTAGATGCCGTGGTGGTGGCAGTGGCCACCATGAAGGAACTGGCTGAGACTTCATCTACCGTACATCCCCCTAACAAGGAGTCTAGGACCATGGACCAATGTGGGAAGCATATGTTTTCTTCAGCGGCCTTTACTCTGCAGTCGCTGAATTACTTGTCACATTTCACACGGCTCCAAAGAGATCTCCTGAAAGAGCTTGGAGATTCTCTGCAGAGTAACGTTTCTGACGCAGTGGCTCAGAAAGTCAACGCTCAGATGTCTATCCTAAATTCTATTGCTAACTCCTCTACGAGGCTGATCTCTTACACAGCCGAAGGAGCGAGTAGGGCAGCGAGTTCTGGAGTTTCTCTCAGGAGACACTCCTGGATGTGCCTCTGTAATGTCGCGGAGGCCTTTAAGTCTACATTCACCAATGCCCCGTTTGATGATTGATTGTTGTTCGGAACCAAGGTGAAGGACACTCTCACTAGGTGCGAGCAAGAGGAAAAAACTGTGTCTGCCGTGGGAGTCCATTTTTCCATGCCTTCTAGACCTTATCCCAAGGTCCAGAAGAGTGGGAAAATGTGGTTCAAGAAATCACAGACGTTTTTTCATGACGCACAAAGTGATTCCCCCTTCAGAGGCAGGGGAGGGGGTGGTAACTCAGGTAGATGACGCCCTAGAGGCAGAGGAGGCCCGTGTAACTAGGGAGACTGTGACTCCTTTCGTTGTTCTCCCTACCAGCACTTCTGATGGGAGGCTCGATTGTGCATCTCCAGAGCCAGTCAGGGGTCCCATTTCACTATACCCAGAAGCCTGGCAAGACATCACCCAGGACCAGTGGGTATTAAAAATAATTTCCGGAGGGTATCACATTCCCTTCTCTTCTCTTCCCCCACCAATCAAAAGAATCCCACATGTTCCACCCATTCAAAGGGATTCCGCAGCTTCAGAGGTTCTAAAGCTGCTAGAAAAAGGAGCCATCCAGCATGTCCCCTCAGACCAGATCAGATTAGGGACTTACTCCAGATTCTTTTTGGTGCCGAAAAGAACAGGGGACCTGAGACCCATCTTGGATCTCAGCCGCTTGAACCTCCATGTAAAAAGGTCCAAGTTCCAAATGGTCACTTTACAGTCTATTCTCCCATTGTTGGGGAAAGAAGTATGGATGTGCTCCATCGACCTCAAGGATGCTTACTACCATATAAAGATGGACAGGGCATCCAGAAGTCATTTACGCTTCCAGCTGGGAGACAGTCATTTTCAGTTTTGGGCCCTGCCCTTTGGTCTCACCACAGCCCCCAGGGTGTTCACCAAATGTATGGCAGTGGTGACGGCTCACTTGAGACGTCAGGGATTCCAAGTGTTTCTGTACCTAGATGACTGGCTCCTGTCTGCCACCACCAGGCATCTACTACTACAGACCAGGGATGCCACCATTGCGCTGTGTCAGTGACTGGATATCACACTAAACTGGGAAAAGTCTGCCTTGTTGGCCTCGTAGCGTGTCACCTTTATAGGTGCCGAGTTAAACACCGTGCTCATGAGGGCATTTTTACCACAAGAAAGGATTCAGGGTTTGCAACAACAGGTATACGCATTGCTCCCTTTGAAAAAAGTAAAGGCAAAAACGGTTCTCAAATTGTTAGGGATGATGGCTGCAACAATTATGCTGGTTCCTCTTGCGAGGCTACACATGAGGCTCCTTCAGTGGCTGCTCTTCGCCCAGTGGTCTCTACAACATCTTCCACTTTCTCATCTTATAATGATCACAGACAAGTGCAAGCAAGATCTACGCTGGTGGCTTCACACCAGCAACCTCAATGCGGAAAAACCCCCTTCGTCCCATCCCCTCCTGTTGCCACAGTGACCACGGATGCCTTGCAGATTGGGTGGGGGTGGGGGGGCATTATCTCGGCAGGACAGTCCAAGGCATGTGGCAGGAACATAAGATACATCTGCATATCAATATCTTGGAGATGAGAACAGTGCTGCTAGCGTTGCATGCACTTCAGACCTTTCTTCCTCTCGGGACAATTGCGATCCACTCGGACAATATGTCGGTGGTATGGTATCTGAACAAACAAGGAGGAACCAAGTCGTACCCCCTTCGCAGAGAGGCCATTCGAGTGTGGCAGTGGGCAGTGTCTTCCCAACATTTTGTTGTAGCAACGCACATTCCGGGGAAGTCCAACGTTATTGCTGACAGGTTGAGCAGAGCTATTCTGATGCCTTACGAGTAGTCCCTGAACAGTCAGGTTGCGGAGCAGATTTTCCGCGGATGGGGTCAGCCTTGCTGCAACCTATTTGCCAGTTCCCTTAATACCAAGTGCAGCAGCTACTTCACCCTTATCCCCCCTCAGGGGGAGTCACCTAGGGACGCTGTAGTTCACGATTGGCCCTCCGGTCTACTTTATGCCTTCCTGCCTGTTCCTCTGCTGACAAAGGTTATTCAGAAAGCATAATCCTTGGGAAGCAGAATGATTCTGATTGCTCCACACTGGCCTCGTCAAATTTGGTTCCCCTTTCTCCATCCCTATCTCATGGACGACCCCTGGATTCTGGACCCACAGCCAGATCTACTGACTCGTATATCAGTGCAGTTCCATCCCTCTCTTCAGACCCTCCAGTTGACAGCCTGGCTATTCCAGTTCCATCACTAGTCAGGCTTCATCATTTTTCTCCGGAAGTGGTTCATATTCTGTCTTCTTCCCATAAGCCTTCGACCAGAAAGATCAATTCCAGTAAATGGAAAAGATTCTTCATCTGGGCTCATGCAAGACAAATTGATCCTTATACAGCTCCTATTTCTTCAGTTCTGGAATTTCTCTCCATGCTTTTCAATCAGGGATCAGCAGCCATAACCATTAAAGTCCAGTTGACGGCTATTTCCACTTTTCACGTTGCTAATGAACACAGTCTAATGGTGCATAGACTTTTTAAAGCTTCTTGAAGGGTACTATGTTGCTTCGCCCTCCAGTCTTTGACCCGGTCATGCCTTGGGACTTAAATTTTGTGCTATAAAGTCTCACTTTGTTCCCCTTTGAGCCTGCAGCTACTTGTGAATTGAAATACTTGACTTGGAAGACAATCTTTTTGGTAGCCATCACTTCAGCTAGATGTGTCTCGGAGCTCCAAGCTTTGTTAATCAGACCGCCTTACTTGATATTTCACAAGGACAGGGTTTCCCTTAGACCAAACCCTTCCTTTATGCTGAAGGTGGCTTCAGTTAGTAATCTCAACCAATCCATTGAACTGCCAGTATTTTTTCCAGAGTTTTCTAATAAGCCAGAATTTAAATTTCACCAGCTGGATGTTCATAGACAGTTGCGTTTTTATTTGCATAGAACGAAGGATCTTAGAAAATCGGATCAGCTATTTGTCTCATTTTCAGACAATAGGGTTGGGTCTCCTGTTTCCAAAGTGACCTTGTCTAGATGGATCTCTAGTTGTATTTCCTTCATTTATGCCTCAGGTGGTAAGGAGTTACCATTTAGAGTGAAGGCTCATTCTACCCGATCGATGTCTACCTCTACAGCATTTCAAAAACTGATTTGACTTAACTATGTACACACAAAATGATTGCTTCCACGGTTAAAAACTCTAAACCTCAGTCCCTGCGAACAGACAGTAATGAAATCGTATGTCCATGTTGAGTAGTAGTCCAAAACATAGGCGATAAGCCCAAAGTGCATTCTTAATAAACCATACAAATAAAAGCTAGCACTAATAGCTGCAATTCTGGTAAGCTGGTCAAGCAAGGATGCTGTTGTCATACCAAGATTATGAATAGTTTCTGTGGAGTCGTCATGTGTATTAAATGAACTGAGGACAGGTTAGGATTGTCTTGATGTTATGATCAACAGATTCTGGAAGCAACTTCAAACCTTTTAGAATCCAGGAATGCTGAGGTGGTTCCATATGTTACTCTTCCTTGTTTAAATGGTGTTGGAGTCCAGTCCTTAGCATTTGGAGCAGAAGTATTTGCATGATCCTACAGGAAGTGCACTGCTTTCTCCAACTGAGAAAATATTCATTGGAGACCAAGATCTTTAGCTTGTCTAGGTATAGTAATGTAGATTTCAACCCTTTGTCCTCAGGAAATGTCCACAATGGAAATCATATTTTATGCTTGACAAAGATTTGTTTTGTGTAACCATTTTTGAATCTCACCTTCCTGCCAAGGTAAAGTATTATCCTTTTTCACCCATGCAAATTTAAGTACTTTCTCCTTCTGCTGATAAGAAACGAAGCATATGATCACAGATCTATGGGCATGCACTCTTTTGAATAAAAGCTTGGAAGTGATGTTGAGTCCAAGTACCAAGAATCCAAGCCCACGTAAAGCAAAGCACATCTTTCTGCTTGGCCCCCTCTTGGATGCCTAGAATCCGGGAAAACATAATGTTCATTCAATTTAATTGAATTAGTTGTTAAGTAACTACCAATGGGCATGCCTTTCAATACTATTTAATGGCCTTGTGTAGAATCTAGCATTATTTTGGTCAAGTCTCTTATGAGACGAAAGCACTCATTCCTTTTATTTGTTTTATATCTTTGGTGAATACAATTTTGTGAACCATCACTGTACCCTGTGAGGCATTGCATTCCTTTGGTTTGGATGACTAGAATGCTGATATTTCTGCACCTTTTGTTTTCCTGATCTTCAATCCTGTCATTCAGGGCTTGAATAAAATCCATCAGGAACATAACATGCTTCTCTATTTCTTCTAGCCATGTAGAGAAATTGTGGGTGGTCTGCTGTAAAGCTGCTGTGCGTTCTGCAAGTTGAAGGGCCATAGTTTTTACTTCTTTCACTTGAGCTTTCTGAGACATTTGAAAAGGGTCCATGGAAGTCTGTAACTGCTGAATAGAAGATGCAAGGAGCACAATTACTGACGGTGGAGAGACGGCTACTTGTGCAGCTCTTACTTCTGCAGTGATGGAAAGTGGTGTCCTGGTGAGAGCAGCCATATAAGAGGGAGGATTGATTGTTGCTGTCTTCCAGAGTATATCTAAGTATTTTAGCTTTTGGGAGTTGTAGTTTTGGAGACATGCAGTGACAATGACAAGCAGATAAGTAAAACAAACAAACAAAAAAAAACTGAATGCTGCCAGAGAAGTAGCATTATTGGCTATATGTTTACTTATTTATCAACTGAAGTGCAACAAAACTCTGTAATCATGCGTCACGTCTCAGTACTGGAGCCACGCATGGTTTATTTGTTTTGGGGAGCAAGGCAGAAGCACATTCTTGAATAAGAGATGTGGTTAAATAGTAGGAACCTCCATAAGGGGTCTAGAGAAGAAGACCTTAGAGGAAGGTGTGGTATGTTAGGAGAGGGAAATGGATGCAAAGGTAGCTTTGTAGAGGCTTTTGAGAAATGGAGTGGTTAATGGAATTTAAGTGTAAGGTGATATAGCCAGCTTTACTCAGAAAAATGCATGTTAAATTTAAATTAAAGGAAAGTAATATAGTTATCTAGTGTGTTTGAGTAGATGCCCAGGAAGTGTAGAGTTAAGTGACTAAAATGACAAAAGGTAAGCACCATAGTGTCAAAATGGATGCGCATAAATTGCAAAAATAAAAAATATAGTAACAAGCATGTATAATTAAAACAAGGAAATACTGGTCCTCATCTGAGTCACTGTAATTCATAAAACTCTGCAATTAAATTTCAATCACAGTTTAAACAATGTAAAAAAAAAAAGTACGTTAATTTTGTACTTCCATAAAAGCCAAGTCACCTAAACTAATCAGGAAATCGAAAGGTACATTGAATGATATGTCTGATTAAAAAAGGTGAGACATTTACATTTTCTGAAACTGTCGTTTGACACAATTAATCCACCAAAATTAGCACTGATGAAACTACATGACTGGTTAAAAATTTGAATTTAAAACTTTCCTTGCTTTTTAATATTGTATTTGGCTCATTAACGCCTAGTGTCCATGGAATGTCCCCCCTGTAGCATCTTTACGTTTATGAACATTTTTAAATCAAGTTTAAAGACAACAGCTATTCAAATATAAATGTCGTACGAGTAGTAAATGCTAAAATGCAAACATCAGTGCCGTAAAGTAAACATTTTTATGATGATAAAAAGCATATTCAAAGTTTTAACATGAAGCCTCTAATAATATCATTACGCAATAAAATCCACATTTATATTTCTGTAGAATTTAACAAATAGTAGCTCATATCATATTCATGGCTTTGCCAAATAACCACACCTGGCTAATGCCCCTAATCTATTCTTAAGTACTCTATCCCATCCTGCCGTATTCTCCTGAACTTCACATTAAGAAAGGTCACTTTACTTCTGTACTACTATTATAAAATACTATGGACATAAACTTTTACTCTAAACACTCATTCTGATCTACCTTTGAATAATTCCTCATGACTTTGCATTGCCTGTATTGTTATATGTTAATGTTTTTTATACTACATGTTCATATGCATCTTAATGCTGTTTTTGTTTTCTCACTATTGTATGCTCAAACAATTGGTTACACTCTGAGTGTTTGTTATTTTCTCTCTGTGTCCTGTGGAGCTTTTCTCCTTGGGCCTCTGCTCAAAATAACTTTCCACCCAGTCAGGCTTTCCTGGTCAACAAAGCAATAAATAAATCTCTTGGAAACCATACAGTCTAGAAGCTTTGTGCAGCTGGATTCCTTTCTGGGTGCTTGTTTTTTGCTATATTTAGAGATATATAAAATATGACGTTTATATCCATAATTAACATTAAGTGTAAACAGTATTTAGTATCTCTTAGGTTGTACAACTTACAGTGCAAGTGTTAATGGCAGTATTATTTGTTGTCTTCTAGGGTTTCATTTGATACCATGCAACAGTTTTCAAATCATTAATATAGGGCAGAATTAATGAAATATGTAATTATTGCAGATTTTCATAATGTTAAGACAGATAGCAAAATAGTGCATTATACATGACAGTGACAGTGTATTTTTTCTGTCTTCTACTATGACATTTCACACTCTATTCCTCAATAACATGTGACTCACACAGACAATATTTGTGTGTGTGTGTGTGTGTGTGTGTGTGTGTGTGTGTGTGTGTGTGTGTGTGTGTGTGTGTGTGTGTGTGTGTGTGTACATATATGTGTATGTATGCATATGTGTGTGTTTGTATAATATGAAGCAAATCATGGTTAATATCTCTACTGTAGTGCATCCTGGAATAACATTCTTTCTGCCATTTTGTTGTTCAGTACCTACCCTTTCACATTCTGCATATCATCATCACATTGTTAACTTACTCAAGCCTAAAATGCCTTTTTTTGTTTATTTCCAGTTTACAACCATGCCACCTTTTGGTGACCAGAACATTTTTGGGTTTTGATTTTTAACTAAGTGACTTAAGAGCTAATCTGATGTTGTTCATTTCATTATTACTCACCACTGGGTCCTTGGATCCGATATCAGATCTGAACTGGCATAATCTTGAGTTCCTCCCACTCCCATAATGCTCTGCATCTCCCCCAGATCTTGTTTACCGCCTTCCTGGATAGGTGTGATTGCGCTGATCTTGAGCTGCTTCTCCAGGTAAGTGTAAATTTCTGTATCTGTTTCTTACCCTTTTTGTCTACATTTTTTTTGCTTAAACTCTATTATAATCTTTTTCTGTTCCTCCCCTCCCTTTCTTCAGTGTTTATTTGGGTGTTAGGGCTATGTTTTCTCTTCCTCCCTCATTTTTCCCTCCTGCACGACCATAGGCCTAACCCACCCAACTAACTTTGTCTTTTCCTTTATACAAAAAAAAAAAAAAAAACTTTCCCAGTATTTTTTAGTTGTTCATTTCTGCCTCTCAGTAGCTGTTGCTGTTGTATGCTTGTGGTTTTGCTGTTCTGCTGTGTCTTTGTGGCTGTGGTGCTCAATGGCTGACAAGCCCACTGGTTTTAAAAGGTGTCTCTCTTGTGGGCACAAAATTCCATATTCTGACTCTCACAACAAGTGTGTGTACTGTTTGGGTGCTGCTCATTCGGAGCAGGAATGTGAGGTGTGTGCAGCCTTTAACCCCAGCACTTTATTGGATCACCATAATTAGTTAATTCTGAAAGAACTCTTACCTTCATTCAGCCAAGACTCAACGAAGCCAGGATTCTTGAAGGAACCAAAGAAAAGGGCACCTCCAGCCTCCTCTGTGGCTTCTACTCCAGTTCCAGAGAGAAAGAAAAAGACTGACAGATACATTGTCATTGGACCTGAGGAAGGACAGGTCTTCTTTGGATCAGAGGAGTACCTTAGAGCTGGCTTTATTTATCCCTGATGTTGTGCCTTCTCAGATGCAACCTACTTTGGATCCAAGGTCTCAGAGCCATACGCAGAGGCGAGAGAAGTCAGTGTCCCCTGCGAGGTCTACCCATGCCACATTATCTTCTAGGTCCTCTAGGCTCTTCCACTGCAATAAGGACAAGATGATGTGGAGCTTGCTCAAGGCTCAGATTGAGATGGGGCTCTTACCCTCTCTGTCCCATTTTGGATGTGTGAGACCCTCATCACCATTTGTTGAGATTTCTCATCTGATCCGACAGTCCACTTTGGACCCCCAGCATCCAGATACCTCAAGAGAGACATTATCAGAGCCAAGGATACTGCTTTCCTCGACTCTGATACTCTCAGATCAGAGAGTGGGTCCCAGACCTGCAAAATTGGTTCCGGCTTGGCGGGGGGGTGGATTTGGCTCCAACATGGTTTGTTCCATCTCTACCATGTGGGGCATCGGCCCTAGACAGCTTTGGTCTAGTGTTGTCTGGAGGCTGTGAATCAGGAGTGGTATCTTCCTTTTCTCCTCCTGCTTTGGCTGGGTTGATGGGGAGATTGATCTCTGGCCTTTTCAGCTTTCCACGTGGCAGAGAGGGCATTCTCTATACCAAGAGATGCATCTCCTCTTCCTCTGGAACCTGTGCAGTCCTCATCTAGTCAGAGCCTTGGTCCCATTAATCTTTCCCAAGGTCAACTCATTCAGGAAATCCTCCAGCCACCCACTCTGTGAGGGGCACCTTCCTCTTCATAGTCTTCCCCTGAGTTTTCCATAGAGGAGTTACATCAGAAGAGGACATGCAAGAGGAAGTACGTAGACTCTACGTTGGAGTCTTTGACAAAAGACACCGATCTCAATGAGGGAGAAGGGTCTCCTCGATCTCCACCCAATGATATCTCCTTCTGAGATATCCTAGAGATCCTAAAGTGAAAGGGTGGATGGTCTGTCCAACCTCCTTCTTCTGAGGAATCTATGTTTTGGGAAGTGTTCGGGGCAGGCCCATCTACATCCTAGGTGTCCCCACTGGGGGACGAGCTTATTGATATGGTCTCTCACCGGGCTTGGAAGGAACCTGATGCTGTGGAGCCTGTTCCCAAGTGTGCTAACAATTTCTTGACCCCCCCATTGGATTGCCCCCACTAGAGTAAAGGTACTCTAGTTGATGCCATCATAGTTTCAGTGGCCACAAAGAAGGAGCTAGTGGAACAGAACTCCTCTGTCCATCTCCCAAACAAGGAGTCCCAGGCCTTGGACAGACATGGGAAGCTTGTATACACCACACCAACTTTTTTACTGAAAGCGCTAAACTATTTGGCACATTTTACATGTCTTCAGAGAGATCTGGCCAAGGAGATCACCAGTTCTCTGTCTGAGTGCATGTTGGAGGAAGACTTTTAGCAATGTCTCGCCCCAGGTGTCGACTCTTGCATCCATAGCTAACTCATCAATGAGGTTGATTTCCAACACTGCAGAAGGTACCTCTTGAGCAGCTGGATCAGGCATAGTCGCAAGGAGACATTCCTGGTTGAGGCTTGGTGGGTTTGTGGAATCTTTTAAGGCATCTTTTAGTAGTGCCTCCTTAGGTGGATCTTCACTGTTTGGGCCATTGGTAAAGGATAAACTTATCCGTAGTGAGCAAGAGGGCAAGACTCTGTTTGCTGTAGGGATCAAGTTTTCTCCCCTTCAGAAGCCTTTTTCAAGGAACTAGTGTACTGGGAAGAAAATATGGTTTAGAAAGTCTCAGAGTTATTTCCCAGATTCATACGATGAATCCTCATCCAGAGGCAGAGGATGAGGATTCAATGGAAGATGCTGCTGGAGGGACAAAGGGGGTCCACAGAATCAAGACTTCCGGGAACTATTTTCTGACAGGTCCTATCAGTGCTCCTGGAGCGTTGTCCAACTGTCCTACCCCGGAGGCAGTTTGAGGCAGATTATCATTGCACTTAGATGCCTGAAAAAAGCTAACAAATGATACCTGGGTGCTAAATGTAATTACCAGAGGTTATTACATTCCCCCCACCCCTCCTGGAAAGAAGCTCCCTGATGTTCCACCCAGTCAGAGTGAGTACGCCATGAAAGAAGTTCAAAAAATTCTTGAAAATGTCATCCAGCAGGTCCCAACCGATCAACAAGGATGCAGAACTTATTCATGCTTCTTTTTGGTGCCAAAAAAGACAGGGAACCTGCGGCCTATATTGGGCTTGAGCAGTCTAAATTTGTTTGTCAAGAAGTCAAAGTTCCACATGGTGATGGTTCATTCCATTCTGCCATTACTGCTTAAGGACAATTGGATGTGCTCAGTAGACTTCCAGGTTGCCTATTATCACATAAAGATTGACAGGCACTCCAAGAGACATCTGTGCTTCCAGCTAGGAGCCAATTATTACGAATTCAGAGCACTACCCTTTGGACTCACCACAGCCCCCAGGGTGTTTACCAGATGCATGTTGGTAGTGGCAGCTCACTCAAGACTGCAGGGATTCCTGGTGTTTCCGTACCTAGATGGTTGGCTGCTGATGGTACTATCAAGGCATCAACTGGAACTGGTGACTCAGTACCTTTTGCGTGCCTTCCATCACTGGGGATCACAATAAATCTGGCAAAATCGAATCTGGTGCCTGTGTAGATGATAAAGTTCATAGGAATGCAACTGAACACGCAAATAGCAAGCCTACATTTACAGCGAGTACCGTCTCTGAGACAACAAGTTGTATTCCTACTGGATATGCCCTCTCCTACAGCTAGACTTATTCTAAGAGCTCTAGGTTCCATGTTGGTTGCCATACTTCTAGTCCCCTCAGCAAGGTTCCATATGCCAGTACTTCAATGGACATTAGTGGTCCAGTGATCCATTCTGTATCATCCCTTAACTGTTCCCATAAGCTTGACTTCAGTCTGCGGGCAGCATCTCTGTTGGTGGATGTCATCAGACGATCTTCACTTAAGCATACTCTTTTCTCTTCCACCCCATTAGCCACAGTGACCATGGATGCTTTCTTATTGGGGTGCTGGGCATTTTGGAGGAAAATTAGTCCAAGGCATATGGTCCATCTTAGAGACCAAATTGCACCTCAACGTTCTAGAGGTGAGAGCAGTCCTGATGTTGCAAGCCTTTCAAGACTGTCTACCTCTGGAAATGATAGTAATTCATACAGAGAACATGTCAGTGGTCTGGTATATCAACAAACAGAGGGGACGTCCGCTCTTACCCATTATGCAGAGAGGCCTTGAGAGTGTGGGAATGGGTGATCTCCTTGAACTGCTTTCTGATTTTAATGCACATTCCCGGAGTAGACCAAGGTTTTTGCAGACAGACTCAGCTGATCCATGCTGAGTCCACATGAGTGGTCCCTGAATCAGTCAGTAGTGAACCAGATATTTCGTCGCTGGGGCCAACCTTGCTGTGACTTTTTTGGAACCCCCTTGAACACCAAATGCAGCATGTACTTCTCTCTGACCCCCCAACTGGGGTGTCACCCAGGGGTGCTCTATCACACGACTGGTCTCCGGGTCTCCTGTACGCGCTTATCCCCCAATTCCATTGGTACCGAAAGTCCTACAGAAAGCCAGCAGGTTCAAGAGCACACTAATTCTCATAGCCACCTTCTGGCCTCATCAGGTATGGTTCCCTGTCCTGCGGTCTTACACCAAGTATCCACCATGGATACTGGATCCCAGACAAGATCTGATTTCTCACTCGTCAGACCAACAATCCCCCAACCTAAGTTCCGTGAGATTAACTGATTGGTTTCTCCACTTCCAATGATTCTAAAAAAGTCCAGGCTAGCCTCTCCCATCCGAGACATTATTCCTGCTTCTCAAAAGCCTGCTACCAAAAAGGTTTACAATAGTAAATGGAAAAGATTCTCAGTGTGGACACGGAATCAGAACATCGACCCTTTCTCAGCTCCCATTTCGGCTATCATACTTTTCCTAAGTTCCTTATTTCAAGAGGGAGCGAGTTTCTCTACAATTATATTACAGTTAGCAGCGATTGCTAATTTTCACATCACCTATGATTTACATTCATTAGCTTCCGTTACAACATCTAGGTTATGCAAGGCCTTCATGAAAGGAATATTTCTTAGACTGCCTGTTAAAAATCCTTTTCCCCCATGGGATCTGAATCTAGTTCTACAAGTTTTTACCCAGAGACAGTTCTAGCCAGCTGATTCCTGTGACATGAAGTTTTTAACCTGGAAAACCATTTTTCTTGTGGCCATTACTTCAGCCAAGAGAGTTTCAGAACTGCAAGCCTTGTCTTCTAAACTGCCATGCATCTACTTTTTCAAGGATGGTGCATCTCTGAGGATGAATCCTTCCTTTATTCCTAAAGTGGCCACAGAGACTAACATAAACCAGCCCATTCATCTTCCAGTTTTCTTTCCCATCTACTCCAACAAGGGGGACTATATGCTTCACCTTCTTGAAGTTCATGGACAGTTGCATTTCTGTTTGCACAGGACAAGGGATTTAGGAAGTCTAAGCAACTATTTGCCTCTCTTTCCATTTCAATTTACCATTGTTATTAGTGACTATGGATGTTAAGAACCTTTTTACCTGTATCCCCAATGAACAAGGACTACAGGCGATAGATGAAGTATTAGTTACTTTGTCTGATTATAGCAATAACAGGAAAATTCTTATTAATTATCTTTTAGATATAATACTTAATAACAATGTTTTCCTGTATCAGAGCCAACTTTACTTGCAGAAATGGGGGGTTGCCATGGGCACCCCCTGCGCGAACAGTTATGCAAACCTTGTAGTGTATAATTGGGAACAAGAATATCTATTCAAACATCCAGATTTCAAAAAAATCAGAATCTATAAAAGATTTGTGGACGATGTCTTTTTTGTATGGGATGGCACTGAGTCAGACTGTATTAAATTTGTGAAAGAGCTGGAAATGACCTCTTCTTTCCTGAGGTTCACTGTGGACATCTCCCATAATCAGACACATTTTTTAGATTTGCAATTACAATTCAGAGATGATAGAATTGTTACATCTTTATACAGAAAGTGTACTTGGAGGAACACGCTGCTACATTTCAGCAGCATGCACCCGAGACATACCTTTGAATGCATAATATCCAGTCAATTGCACAGAGTCTTTAGAATATGTAAACATAGTGATACCCTGGATAGGGAACTTAATAAATTAGAGGTTTTGTTCAGGGAAAGGGGATATCCCCCTAAGATGTTTATAGAATGCAAACAAAAAGTCTCTAATAAATTGTTTGGTACTGGGGGCACCCCCGCAGCTAAAAATATTACCTGTTATAGAAAATCCAATATTGTTAAAGACAACTTCACTGATAAACTGAGTTATGTCACCAAATGTACTAGTGACAGTTTTAATTTAAATAAAATTATTGCCAGAAACTGGAATGTGTTGGTTACAGATCCTTTCACTAAGACCATAGTGGGCGAATTTCCTAGGTTTAGTTATAAGACCTCTCAGAGTTTGAAAGAAATTCTGTGTTTAGAACATACATTTTCAGACGATTCAATAAACCATGAAAAGTTGGGTACCTTTCCCTGTGGTAGCTGTTCTATGTGTCCATATATATCCAAATGTATTAACTTCACACATCCAGAAGGTATTTTTACATTTGTTCCAAGATTTTTTAGTAATTGTAATAGTAGTAACTTGATATATCTGGCTACATGTAACCAGTGTGACGTATTTTACGTCGGCTTGACTAAGAGACGGTTACGTGACAGGGTTTATAACCACTGCTACGATATCAGGAAAGAAAAAGAGTCTAGTGCATTAGCCAAACATATCATAGAATATAACAACCATAATTTTTGTTTTAAAGTACTGGAGCTGTTACCTCAAAATCCCAGAATAGGAGACAATAATAATCAGTTAGCCATCAGAGAGTTGAAGTGGATTTTGACCTTAAAAGCACATATATTTCCTGGGATTAATCAATCAGTATCTGTTAAACCTGTTTTAGATAATCGGAAAAAATATTGATTAATAATTACAATTATCAAATTTGATATTTTATTATTTTTTAATAGTTGATTTAGTTAATGCTAGGTAAAAGAAGACATATTAGTTTTTTACACATTTTTAATATTTTCAAACCACATAATCATAATGAAAGTCTTGATACTATGGCCTTTTTTTGACTGCAGATTAAGACTTTCATTGGGTTTTTTGGATGAAGAGGATTTATAGGTCTCCTATGTTTCATAAAATTTTCATGAGCCAAAATTGGTTTTACTCTGATTTATTTTCATTTGTAGAAGTCATATATATATAGTTTTCAATATGGGTGTGACTGATTAAAGTCAAACAATCAAGCCTTTTATTATTTTTTATCTTTTATCCTTTATTTTTTAGTTTTAATTGCAGTAATTGTGTTTGTTATTGCACTTTTATTATTTCATATAGTCAATTAGGTGATTTTTTGCTTTACATATTTTTAAAGAATAGGTAAATATGAACTTGCTTATAGTTCATTTGTTGTTGCGCATTTACATATTTTTACTTCCTATACTTATATTCATTTACATTTTTATACTGTCTATCAGCGCTAGAAGAAGCCACATGGGGATCGCAGTAATCATTTATATGTTCTTGGTTATAGTACATAGAACTAAAGATACCTGGCTTTATTATAATATGTCGGATTCGTTGTTATAGTTGCTTTATTTTCTGCAACACTTTAAGTGACCAGTTATTTATGAATTACTTTTCCTGATAGCAGTTTCTTGGTTACTAAATGTATTTTTGTGATGTCATCGCAGTTCGGCATTGGTGAATTGGTGCGACACTTTTTGAGCACTATATGTAGGGAATTGATTTTCTTCTGCTGTATAGTGTTGGAAATAGAGAAATGTTTGTTTTGCGTTTCTCTTTGGTTTTGGTGCGTCTGGTCGAACAGGAATTAGCTGCATGAACAGTGACATCTTGGTTTTAGATTTTTAAATGCTGCTAATTGCGATCCAACAGAGTTATATATCAGTGATGAAATCTCCGACACTATATCATTTATTGTGTACACGAGTATTCATTAGTTATATGTTACAGATGCAAGTGATACTTTATGTAACGCTGAGTTATTGAATGTATTTGATGTATTTACTTTTCTTGTTTTTGGTTTCCATGGAGCCCATTACAACTCCTCATAAAGAACATTAATCAGCTAGGTTTAGCAGCTAATTGAATTACTTCAAATCTAAGATATAAGGGGCTGAACCATAGTATTAAAGTGATAAAATCTTGTTATTTTCTAATGCCCAGTTTTTATGAATATGGGAATTTGCTTTTTGAATTTATTAATGTGTGTAATATATTTGTTGATGTATATATGACTGTTCAATTATTAGGCGATATAAAGGCAGATAGTGTTAGTACATCCCGATTGGAATCTGATGAGTTATAATTCAGCAGTAGCAGTCTGTCAATAAGGTTCGTAGCGATCTAGCGCTACAATGTTATTGCTTTATTTCAATCATGTACTGTTTATCTAACACAATGTACCTGTAGATTTTTTGACAAGCCAGTAGTTGAATGGAATTTTAGACTTATAGTTTATCTTTCAGATACTGGTCATTGCCGATTTAACCACAACATTAACTAATTCAATTATTGGTTAATTGCTGCTTGGATTTCTGATTTTCGCGCCCAAAGGCTTTGCTTAAAAACAGTTCATTTTTTCTATGTTATTTACACCTGATGAAGCGTAGTACATCTACGTGAAAGCGCTTGTGTGTTTTTATGGAAAAATAAAGGACGTTTTTTTACTTGGCTTTTCCGTGTGGTGACTCCAGTTTGGATCTGTTATTGCAACATCTAGGTTATGCAAGGCCTTCATGAAAGGAATATTTCTTAGACTGCCTATTAAAAATCCTTTTCCCCCATGGGATCTGAATCTAGTTCTACAAGTTTTTACCCAGAGACAGTTCTAGCCAGCTGATTCCTGTGACATGAAGTTTTTAACCTGGAAAACCATTTTTCTTGTGGCCATTACTTCAGCCAAGAGAGTTTCAGAACTGCAAGCCTTGCCTTCTAAACTGCCATGCATCTACTTTTTCAAGGATGGTGCATCTCTGAGGATGAATCCTTCCTTTATTCCTAAAGTGGCCACAGAGACTAACATAAACCAGCCCATTCATCTTCCAGTTTTCTTTCCCATCTACTCCAACAAGGGGGACTATATGCTTCACCTTCTTGAAGTTCATGGACGGTTGCATTTCTGTTTGCACAGGACAAGGGATTTAGGAAGTCTAAGCAACTATTTGCCTCTCTTTCACACAATTTCTTAGGGCAGGCGGTCTAAAAATTATTTTTGGCTAAATGTATCTCCATCTTTTACTCCTTGAAGAGACTGCAATTGCCCCATCCATTGAAGGCCCACTCTACCAGATCAGTATCTACTTCTTCAGCCTTTGTGGCTAGAACTTCTGTTGTTGCTGCAGCAACCTGGTCCAAGTCACATACCTTTGTTTCACATTATAAACTGGGTATAGTTTCCAGAAATAGAGCATTCTTTGGCTCCGCAGTGCTCAGGCATATCCTTCCAAAAAGGCCACCTGGGGTAATTATGTAGCTGGGGACTCTGACCCAGTGGTGAGGAATAATGAAATGGACATCATCAGATTTAGGAGTTATGTACTTACCATAACGTGGTATCTGTGTGCTCCTATTTCATTATTCCTCACATCCCACCCAATCTTGCCCTTCCAGGAAGTCTAGAGCTTTCTAGAGGAGTTCTGAGTTTCATGGTTCTCTATCCTGAGCTACAGATGAGAGCATGGCTATTGCAGCTGTTGCAGCTGCTGCTGTTCGTAGTTATAGTCATGTATCTTTGCTTCGCCCTTTTCTGAGGCAGTGAACTCGATCTGAAGAATTGGGGGAGATGCTGGGCATTATGAGAGTGGGAGGAGCTTGAGATTAGTAGCATCTGTCTTTTAGAATGGGTGGTTCGGATCCGATATCAGAACCAAGGACCCAGTGGTGAGGAATAATGAAATAGGACAACACGGATACCAAGTAATTGTAAGTACATAACTCCTAAATAATAGGCAGTTTTAAAAATACAAGGAGGTATCAACAACAAAAAAAAAAAAACCCAACAAAGTGAACATACTCCAGGTGAAAATCCAGTATGGCATGGAAAGATTCTGATACTGTGGCTACAATGTCCAGGAAAGCTGATCTGATCATGCAGCCATTCAGAGATTTAAAGTTTTGTTCACAGACTTCCAAACTGTGCACTGTTGTTGCAGTAACTGCCTTTAAGAAGCCATCCTGGTTCTGTGTTCCATTTAGTAATTAGTCCAAGGTGATGGGTAGGCTGAAGCATCATCCACTTTCTTCTTCTGTTTGCTAAACCATCTGGCACTTATAATAAAGTTCCACTGAGACCTGTTTGATGAGGTGCACCAGTCACTGGTGCAACTGCCTGATGGACCAGTCAGATATATAAAATATTATTGCAGTCAGCAACTGATTTTGGACCTTATAGTAACAGTCCGATTATAATGCCACACAGAAAGTTCACTCAGGACCACAAAACCTTGCATTATAATTTTCCAACTTGTCTGGCTCAGGCTTACAGA